>NW_022974678.1:66512-68056 GCF_012274545.1 Fukomys damarensis
TCTACTCATGATCTGATATCAAGCTGGGGCTGTGTTCTCCTCTCAAAGTGGGAGTACTTTTTGAAGCTCATTCAGATTGTGGGCAGGTTTTGATTCCTTGCACTTGCAAGCCTGAGGCACCTGATTCTTTGCTGACTATCAGCCAGAGTCATCCTCAGCTGCTAGGTCCTTGCCACCCAGCCTTCCTGACATGAAGCTCATTTATTTAAAGGCAGTGAGGGAGGGAGTTTTATACGACCTAATGGCATCACAGCACATACTATCCCGTCATATTCTCAGGTCCTGTTTACTGTGGATTATGTATTACATGCACAGCAATGGGTAGGATTTGGGACCACTGGATAAGTATAATTACCACAATGTGCTTCTTGTGCTTCCAAAAGATGAGCTGAGATCCATGTAGTGTCGCTGGATTATATTTCTTTCTTTTCTTCCTACGTAGAAAAAATAAAACACAACGTTGCCTCAAACTTTGCAGACACACATTTTTGCTAGCATGGGAAAATAGCATATGACCATTGTCATATGTCATATGTCATCGTATAATAGGATCAGAAAATTTGAAACTCAGCACTGCTCAGTTCTAGTGATGCCAAATCTGATCATGTTTGTGATGTGAAATAGTATTTGATACTGTTTGGAGCATTAAAAAGACATCTAATTTTTAAGAATGAATGATTTAGCAAAGTCTGATACACACAAATGCTATATATTAGCTGCAGAAACAATATGCAACCAAAAGGAAAGTTCAATTGCGTCTATAATGCTTTATTTGAACAAATAGATGTGAAGCAATGCTATACAATATTCCCATTCGCTTATTCTTGATAGATATTTATGAGTATTTTATAATCTTCTCATTTTTATGCTTTTCCTAAAGGGTAAGTATCACTATAAGTTTGCAGATACAGTCCTCTTTGCAAAATCATGAACATTTTTCTTTTAACTTCCACAGGTACAGTAAACTAAGAGAAGATATTCATGAGAAAACAAGACTCAGACTCTTTCAGGGATGCATTACTTCCAGAGAATTCATGAACCTACTAATTGGTCCCTCCGTGGTATATACCATTACATGAATTTCTAGTTTCACCTTAACTAGCCTACTGGATCTTTCTGTGATGTAGGAAATGCCATGTTAAGTCATGCTCTGAGGAAGGCTTTTGTAAATGAAAGAAATCCTATGTCATAGATTAGGACAGGCTTCCTTTGAAAACTTCTCCAATTTACCATGTGAATAGCAAGCTAAGGCCTTGGTGCTCACTGTCATTAGGGGAAGTTGGGCCAATGAATAATGAATGTAGTAGTGAGGGATCACTTCTTATGACTTCTCACTCTAGTCATTGTCTACATGAAATTTCCCAAAGTATGTTATCAAGTACCCATTCTCCGAAAAAGTCCCAGAAATCAAAATCAGCCCCAAACAAGCAATAAACACTTCAATAGGTAGAAAGAAAGAAAGAAAGAAAGAGAAAGAAAGAAAGAATGAATGAAAGGAAAGAAAGAGAGGAAGGAAGGAAGGAAGAAAGAAAGGGAGGGGAGGG
>NW_022974678.1:68308-70276 GCF_012274545.1 Fukomys damarensis
AGTTCTTTTTCAAATGTGTTTTACAAATGTGTCTCACAACAAAACTCACTCTTTCCAAGGATATCCTTTCACTACTTTGAGAAACACATTCTAACAAGATTATCTCTGATTTTTAAAATCCTTGAGAAGCTAGAGAGCAAAGTGATCTCTCTAAAAGTCAAGATGATAACTGTGGGCAAGCTCTCCTTTCCTATCAACTCTCTGGCTCTCAAAGTCTCCTCTGTTATCTTCAATTCTTAGTTGCCAGTTTCTAGAAGGTAAAACAAAAGAATGGTCTCCTGTTTCTTTCTTTTGTTTCTTGAAAACATAATTAAAGACAGATTATATGACGTTGATTTTTTTTTTCCCCATGAGTTTTGCTGGGTTATTCAAAAGCATTTTGGTAGCCTGTTACTTGAGCAGACACAGTGTATGTATTTGTAAGTGATAATGAAATTGTGGAAATTCTGGTAGGAAAAGCAGGATCTAATTCTACTGAAGCTGGAAAATGGTTGTTAGGCAAAAGATGAAAAAAATTAAAGGATTTTTTTGATATTTACTTTTTGTCCTGATAATAGGGAGCTATGAATTTAATCAGGTGATGAAGTACATCTAAAGGGAATAGCATTTGAATCTCTGCAGTGGGTCTGGGTTGCTGAGGATTCTAGATGCTCTGTCTAAATATGACCTTTGGTTTTCTTTTTATTGGGATACCATGCTGGGCATTATAAGCTAGGGTTTCTCAACCTCAGCACAGTTGAAATTTTTGGCCAGCTAATTCTCCTAATGGGTTGAAGAGAGGGGAGGAGCAGGCTGTGCATCATGAAATATTAGCAGCATCCCCAGCATCTACCTATTGGATGCCAGTGGCATTTCCCCCTTCTCAAATTAAGATACTTAAAGTATCTTCAAGGATTTCCAAGTGTATCCTGAGGCACAAAGTTGCCATCTGACTGGGAACCAGTGACATGGTGAATGACAGGAGAGTCAATAGCTAAGGACTTTCCCACTCTGGTGATACAAAGAGAATGACAGCAGGACAAGACCCTGAGTGCATATGTTAAAAGTTGTTCCCATAAGCTTGGTAGGGTCTGATGTCATACCTCTGATCGAGTACATCTCCCTGTATTCATGGTCTTGTGTGGTTCCGACCCACATTGACCTAGGGCTTGGCCATATGACCTGTTCTGGTCAATGGAATATAGCAAACATGACACAAGCTGAGATTTGAAAAGCACTTGTGCAGGGGAGCTTGCCCTTGGAGGCACTGCTCCCATGTGACTAAGCTCAGGCAATGTCCTGAAGACGCATGGCCCAGGCAGTAGTCAGTATGATCTAGGAATGTGAGTGAGGACCTCTGAGATCATCCAGTCCCAAGTCCTTCACATTAACTGTATCATCTGAGTGGTCCTAGGCAAGCCAGCATAAAAAGTCCTAGTGAATGTTCTCCAAATAGTTGAAGATGGAATTATAAACAAGCAAATGGTTGCTGTGTTTAATCACTGCATGTTGATTGTGCTGTTACAAAATGATAGATGGCTGATAGAGTAAATCTGGCAGTAGTTCTCGCATAGATGAGTATCAGTGGAAAGAAGAGGTACATATGTGACATTTGGAATAATCTGTTTCTTGCTGACTCTTCAATGAAGGGGCTCAAGAAAAGGGCAAAGCAGATGAAAGAATATTTCAGAGTAAACAGCATAAAGTTCAGAGTGAAAATCAAGAATGAAGTTCTGTGCCATATGTTCTGGGAAAGAAACAAAAAAGGAATGTGTGGGAAGTCCTTACGAAAGTATTTTTGCCTAAGCAGTTAAAATTGACAGTATGAGGATAGGCGTGGTGGTGCATGCCTGTAATCCCAGCACTCAGGAGGCTGAGGCAGGAGGATTGCTGTGTGTTAGAGACCAGCCTGGGCTACATAGTGAGTTCCAGGTCAGTCTCAACTACATAGTGAGACCCTGTCTCAAAAAACCAAAAAAAAAAAAAAAA
>NW_022974678.1:70464-78967 GCF_012274545.1 Fukomys damarensis
TTTGTAAGGATAAATGTATTATCAAACTAGTCACTTTTTACTTTATATGGAAAAATCAATCTTTGGAATAAAGACAAAAGCACAAAAACTCAAAATCAATAAGAATTTATAGTGCAGTAATGATAAAACTCATTTCAACACATTAGCTGTCCAATTGTATAGCACTATATTCACTTGGCAGTTAGGCTGGATTTCTAATGGACTGATTCACAATTCAGCAGTTAAGTTTGCAGATAGAGGTTATAAGCAGTGTTAAGCTGCCAGGGGTGCTGCTGCCTGTGCACTGAACAAAAATTGCCATACTGGGAAGTCTCCAAGAGAATGATGGACTGAAAAAGTGTGGCTAACTCAAGCCACACAGGATAGATTTGGGATATAAGGGACCTTATCTCCTTTCCCTTTCTCTACACAGAGGATGCTGCAGCCTGGCAGCAAATTTCACCAAAACACACAGGGAAAGCAAACAGGAAACTGCTTTCTCCCCAACAGATAAGCCACCATCTTTTGGAAACCCTAGTGACAGCAAAGTTTGGGACCATGGCACAGCAAGGCAGTGAAAGTCCACCAGTGACTTTGAGAAAGATACAGACTTGTGGGATTTAAAAAGCTTTGGGAGGGCTAGGGATTTAGCTTAGTGGTTCCGCTACCTGCCTTGCAAGCGCAAGGTCCCAAGTTTGATCCCTGGTACCAAAAGGAAAAAAAAAAAAAAACTTTGGGAAATTGACATTCAACTCACTGGAGAGGAGACTGAAGGGGAACCAAGCACCCTTGGGCTGTATCCACTGCAGAGACAGCAACCTCCCACCCGATCCTGGGACAAGTGACAGAAGAAGAGAGAGAAGTGCCAGTGGGGGTGGAACACAGGAGGCTGTGCAGAGACTAGGAGGAGCCAACAGTACACAGGACTGGGAGCTGCCCCAGGCTGTCGCTCCTGAGGAGACCTCCACAAGTGGTGATGCCACATAGAAACAGTCACGGTACGGAGACATGGCCAGGCCATCAAGGAACATCCGAAAAGCTACCAGTTGAAAACCAACCCCAGGCTTCACATCTGGAGGCCATGAACAGCCCTGGGTGCAGCACTACTCCTACTGAAGATTTGGTGGGGTTACACAGCACAGTTCTCGGACCAACTGCCTTGAACACTACCACAGAACAGTGGACACCAGAGGATCTACTTATGTATGTATTTATTTATTTATTTATTGGTACCAAGGATTAAAGTCAGGTGTTTGTGCTTATGAGGCAGGCGGCTGAACCACTGAGCTAAATCCCTGGCCCTTTTATTTCTTTTTTTCTTTGTTTATTTAATTTTTATTCTTTATGCTGCTTTTGTTTTCTACATTGTTTAGGTTTTAACCTTTATTTTTATTTTGTTCTACCCATCTTTTTCTATTCTCAACTATCTCTCTTGATTTTACAATATTTTTTATATGAGTGAAAATTATCTCTTGTACTTCTGATTCACTTTGACATTCTTTTGCTTTGCCCATTTTTTTCTCTCCTATCCACTTCTCCAGTTTTCAAAAGCTTGGTTGATCATCTTTTATCCTTTAGTTTTACCTCTATGATATTTCAATCAGAGGGTGATCAATACTCCAACTACCTAGAAAGGGGAGACGGCAAGGGTTAAAGAAAGACAATAGAGACTTGCATAATTTCAAAGTATATGGGGGTCAGCTGGGCATGGTGGTGCATGCCTGTAATACCAGCACTTGGGAGGCTGAGGCAGGAGGATTGCTGTGAGTTCAAGACCACCCTGGGCTACATAGTGAGTTCCAGGCCAGTCTCAACTACATAGTGAGACCCTGTCTAAAAAACAAACAAACAAACAAAAAAAGAAGTTATTTTTCCTCCAGGTGAAACCTTTCTTTCTCTCCGTCCCTCTCCCCCTCCTCTCTCTCTGAAATGGAATTCTTGAAACAGATTCAAACAGACATCCAGGAGATTAAAAATTCCACTGAAAGTATGCACTACCAATTGAATGAAGGTGAGGATGGAATATGAGATCTAGAAAACAGTATTGTGGTTAGCTACCATGAAAAGAAAGATATATTGAAAATAGCAAAGTACCACGAACACTTAATCCAAAAACTAAAGGATGATGCAAAGAAGAACAACATAAGTTTGATCAGTCAATGAGAAAAGCTAGAGCCAGTGAAAATGCTATAAAACAAAACAAAAGAAAAACATGTTCAAAGAAGTAATGGCTGAAAACTTTTCAAACATGGGAAGAAAACTTGACACACAAATAAGTGAGGCATATAAAACTACATTTAGCTATGATCAAAATAAATCTATACCAAAGAATACAATTATCAAGATTCCAGAAATTCAGCACAAGAACAGAATATTAACAGCAATTAGAGAAAAAAATCATCTGTGAGGGAAACTCCATTAGAGTCACAGCAGATTTCTCAACGCAAACCCTTAAATCAAGGAGAGCTTGGAGTCTGGTAGTTCAGGTCCTGAAAGAAAACAAGCTCCAACAAATTGTAGTACTTTGCAAAACTTCTTCAAAGTCAATGGAGGATTAAGATATTTCCATGAGAAAGAACAACTGAAGAAATTAATAACCACCATACCCGCTCTACTAAATGCCCTGAAGGATAATTTAGAAAGAGATAATGAAGACCATAATTCCAAGAACACTAATAGAAAGAAGCCACTAGGTAGGCCATCCAGGCAATTAAACAGAGGAGAAAGACAGGAAACCAACATCAAGAAAATAATAAGACAAGGATAAGCCAATATTTATCAATTATAACTATCAATGTAAATGGTCTCAATTCACTAATCAAAAGAAACAGACTGGCAGAAAGAATAAAAAAACAAGATCTAATAATACGTTACATACAAGGATCATATTTAACTCAAAAAGGAATTCATAGACTGAAAGTCAAAGGATGGAAAACAATACTGCAGGTGACAGGAATCCAGAAAAAAGCAGGAATAGCTATTGTATTTGCAGACAAGGTGAATTTCAAGCCAAGACTATTAAGAGAGACAAAGAAGGTCACTACATACTTGTTAAGGGAAAACTCCAAGAACGAGAGATAAATGCACTAAATATCAGTTCAAACAACTATATAAAGGCATGAAAATCTAATAAGCACTTGTACAATTGTAAGGGGGGATTCTTAATATTGCACAGTCACAAATAGTTCAACTAGACAAAAAAAAAACAACAAAAAAATCACAGCTGAACCAAATCATTGAATAAATGGATTTTATAGATGTCTACAGAGTGTTCTACAACACAATAACAGAAAACACATTCTTCTCAGCTGCCCATGGCATGTTCTCCAAAATAGATCATATACTTACTAGCCAATAGAACATGCTTAAGTAAATGCAAAGCCATTAAAATTACACCACACATACCATATGACATAGTGCAATAACATTTGAAATCAATGGCAAAAGAAACCCCCAAAGCTCCATAAGCACATGGAAATTAAATAACATCCTCCTGAACAACTAATGGGGGGGGCAGATGAAATTAAAGAAGAAATCAAACAGAATAATGCCAATACAGCATACTAGAACTTATGGAATGCAATGAAAGCAATCCTTTGAGGGAAATGTATAGTGGTGAATTCTCACATTAGGAAAACAAAATGAGCTCAAATAAGCAATCTACTGTCGAACCTCATATGTCTAGAAAAAGAAGAACAAATCAAGCACAAAGTTTGCACGAGGGAGGAAATTTTAATAATTGGAGCAGAAATAAATTCAACTGAGACTAAGAAAACAATACAAATAATCAATATATGGAAGAGTTAGTTCTTTGAAAGATTAAACAAAATTGATAAATCCCTAGCCAACCTTATCAAGAAAAGGAAAGAAAAGACTCAAATTCATGCAATTAGGAATGAAACGAATGAAATCAAAATGGATTCTGTGGAAATCAAGAAGATCATCAATATCTACTTTGAGAAACTGTACTCAAATAAGATGGAAAACACAGAAGAAATGGACAGATTCCTAGATACATATGAATTAGTAAAGCTGAATCAAGAAGCCATAAAAATTCTAAATAACAAAATATCAGTCAATGAAATTGAAAATGCAAATCAAAACTTAGCAACAAAGACAAACCCAGGACCTTATGGCTTCATTGCTAAATTCTACAACAAATGTAGAGATGATCTAATGCCACTATTCTTCAAAATCTTTAATGAAATTGAATGGGAAGCAATAATCCCAAAATCATTCCTGAAAGCAAGTATTACCCTGATACCAAAAGCAGAAAAGGACCTAACCAAAAAAGAGAACTACAGGCCAATCTCCTTAATGAACATAGATACAAAAATCTTCCATAAGATACTGGCAAATAGAATTCAGCAAATCATCAAGAAGGTTATATACCATGATCATGTAGGATTCATCCCAGGGATGGTTCAACATGTGTAAATCAATAAATGTAATACATTATATCAGCAAAGCCAAAGACAAAAATCACATGATCATTCATTAGAAGCAGAAAAAGCATTTAACAAAGTTTAACACCCATTAATGATAAAAACCCTATAGAAAATTGTCAGGTATTAATTATAGTCTGTTATCATTCAAAAGTTTAAACTGGTTCTTCAACTTGACTGCTATTACATGAGCTCAATACAGAGAAGGCACCTCTCTCACTCCCCTTAAGGACTTTTGAGAGTATCTTTTATAACATTTTAAGGGACACACAGACAACATGCTTTATCTAAGTGTGGATATTTTTTAACAGACTCCATTTTGGGAGAAACTAAAACATAAACTGTGATTTCTCTTTTACATCTTATGATGGACATGACTTTCCTCCATACAAGCTTTAACTTAAAATACAAGATTTAAATTAAATGTGCATTGGTCACTACTACGTGAAGAAGTAGTGCAATTTTCTATATCCCTAGTGCTTAGGGGGAAAAGTTTATATACACTAAGAAATCTGAAGTACTCTACAACTTAATTTTGTATGGCTCAGTAGTCTAATCACTTAATGGTCTGCAAAAGATTTAAAAAGTTATAAAGAACAATTAGAACACTCAATAAATGGTTTACAAATTTTTTTTTCAACTAAGAGAACAGAATAACCATGAGAAATAAATTGTAAACTTTTAGGAGGATAGTTTTAACTGCAACTGAGTCTAGGAGGAAAAAAATCCATCAAACTGTTGATTTCTGATTAGATACTTTACTATCAGTTGAGGTAGTTTTTTTTGTGTGTGTGTGCTTAGTGGCTATACATTTAAATGTCTTTTTGAATAATGACTGCAGGTAATTTGTAAGGATAAGGAACATTTTTCTTGAAAAGAAATGAGATACTATTCCAGACGAATAAATCTCAAGGAAGGATCATAAGTCAAAAAATGAAGTGTAAGAACATTAGGTAATCTAACCTCTATTTTCACACGATTTACACAATATTTACAAAATGCAATTGTCAAAGCTGTACTGTTTTTTGCAGATGGGTTTTACTTACTTTTCTGCTATTTAAGACTTCTACATTTAATAAACAAATCCAGGGCTGGGGATTTAGCTCAGTGTTTCCAGTGCCTGCCTCACAAGCGTGAGGGCCTGAGTTCAATCTCCAGTACCAAAAAAAAAAAAACAAAAACAAAAAAACCCCAAATCCAGTGGTGTAGCTAAAAACAAAGTCAACACTCAAAAGTCAATAGCATTCCTGTACACAAACAAAAGCACTGAGAAACTAAGGAAGTAACACTTTTCACAATAGCATCTCCCCTCAAAAGAAACAATTTAGGAATCGATCTAACAAAGTAAAGGTAATAACCTATACAATGAAAATTATGGTACTCTGAAGAGCATAGAGATATCCCTTGCTTCTGGGTAGGAAGAACCAACATGGTGAAACTGGCCATACTTTGAAGTCTATTATATAGATTTAATGCAGTCACAATAAAAATACCGTAAGTATACATCATGGGACTAGAGAAAAGATTCCTAAGATTCATTTGGAAGCAGAAGAGACCTAGAATATGAAAGAACAATTCTGGACAACAAAGGCAAGGTAAGGTGCATCACAATCCCTGACTTGAAATTACACTACAGAGCTCCTGTGAAACAAGACAGCATGGTACTGGCAAAACAAACAAACAACCAACCCAGATCTGAAGATCGATGGGTCATGTTAGAAGATGCACAAACAGCCACCTTATCTTTGACAAAAAGGCCAAACACATTCACTGGAAGAACTATATCCTCTTTAATGAATGGTGCTTGAAAAAGTGGCTTTCTACATGCTGAAGACTAAAACTAGACCGTGCATTAAACTAAAGAAAAGTGGATCAATCTAAATATTAAAACAGAAACACTAAGTCTTCTGAAAGAGAGAATAGGTAGAACTCTTGAGGACATAGGTAAAGACAGAGACTTCATGAATGAAACCCTGATCTCCTGGGAAAAACTGGGAAGAATCAACAGCTGGGATATCATCTTATTAAAAACCTTTTAAACAAGAAAAGAAATCACCAGAGTGAAAAGACAACCCACAGAGTGGGAAAAAAAAATTAGCCAGTTGTTCCATGAAGGACTAATATGTAGAATTTGTAAAGAATTGAAAAAAAATCAGAACCCCCCCCAAACTTGAAGACTCAATCCAAAAATCGGCATCTGAGATGAATACATTTCTCATATGAAACAGTACAAACAGGAAATAAATACATAAAATATGTTCAACATCTCTGTCATTCAAGAGATGCAAATTAAAATAAGGCTTAGGTTCCATCTCACTCCAGAAAGAGTGGCTATTTTCAAGAAATCAACCAACAACAAATGCTGGCAGTGATGTGGGGGACAAAGGAACCTTTCTCCACTGTTGGTGGGAGTGTGGACTAGTGCAACCACTGTGAAAATCAGTGTGCAGATTCCTTAAAAAACTAAGATTAGAAGTCCAATTTGACCCAATTATTTCTCTTCTTGGTATCTTCCCAAAAGAACTATACCACCACGATATATATGTCAAGAGCCATTCTACATAATTTTAGGGAAAAATCATTTTATAATCAAAGTACACACGTGTTCCTAAGGCCCAATGTCACCTTGTCTGTAAGTCGGCTAGGGCACATGGAAATAAAACTCTGTTTTGCCTATGGTCACAAGTTGGACCTCATTGGTCCCATGATACTGTGTTGCTAAAGGGCAAGGGTGTATTAGTTGAAGATATCTTGGTTCTTCCAGAATCCAGTAGTAATTTTAAAAAAAAGAGAGCGAGAGAAAGGTTTCACCTGGGGGAAGGATAACTTCTTTATTACCTTGCTATCTCCTCCCAAAATGCTGTCCTAATTGCTTTCATTAACATAAGATCCTCCCGACCAAAAATCTTCACCAACATAGGATTACCACCAACCCCTAGGTCACCTGATATTCCCTTCAATTGTATATACCCAATAAATGATGGCTAGCCTGGAACGTTTTTGTCTTTTCTCACCTCATGTACTTTGAAATTCTGCAAGTCTCTACTGTCTTTCTTTAGCCCTTGCTGTTTCCTTTTTCAGGCAGTTGGAGGATAGCTCACCCATATATATGTGTGTGTACACACACACACACACACACACACACACATGTTTATAGCAGCACAGTTTGTAACAGCTAAATCTTGGAAACAACCCAAATGCCCACCACCTGATGTATGGCTTAAATTTTTTAAACAATGGATTATTACTCAGTCATAAAGAAGGATAAATTTGAGACATTTATAGGTAAATGGACGCATCTTCTTGAGATCATACTCTTAAATGAAATAAGTAGAACACACATGTAAATATGACATCATCTCTCTGATGTGAGAAACTGAAAGTGTAAATAAGGACCAAAATGTGTAAATAAGATCCAAAAGTTTTAACAGACATTGTGAAATAGGAAGAAATTGTTCAAAATAATACCGTGTCAATTGTTAATAATTGAGGTGTTTTATGCAAACAAAACCAAAAAGAAGAGTCAAAACTGATAAATTTAAACATTCTTCTATGCACCAAGCAGGTTGTGCTACAGAAATAGCAACACTGTTGAAACAGGTGTTTACAAGAGAAGTGTAACTTTGGCTCTATAATTGCCCTAGGTTTTTAAAGTGAACAATCCAAAAGTTAAAGTAAAACAGGAACCAAACTACAGCGGTCTTTCTCTAAAGATTGCTGCTTGTGAAGCAGTACCAGCTGTCTCTTGGGTTGACCCAAGACTGAGAAAAGCTGTCGGAATTTAGAGATAAGGAAGAGCTAGGCAACAATGCGACTTTATGTCAAAAGATACTTGCTGTGTTAGAAAACTTGTTTGTAGAAGAGTTCCCAAGTTTCTGGACCAGGATGACAACAGGTACACCTGACTTACTCCCAAAGCCTCGCCTCCCAGTCTGAGGAGTCGCGTTGCACGGAGGGCCTGTGGCACCGCGCTCCTCTCCCGCAGCCGGAGCCCCTGCGGTCCCAGCTCCCAAGCGTATTCGGGCCTGGGTCCCGACCCTGGGTCCCCACCCTGGCTGGGCGGCTCCGAGGCCCGAGGC
>NW_022974678.1:79552-84997 GCF_012274545.1 Fukomys damarensis
CGGGTCCCCGCCTCCCCGAACTTGTGGGGTCGTCACCCGGTAGATCTGGCCGCGCTGTGTTGCTTTTCTCGCCAGAGATTGGGTTTAATGTCCCCAGAGAAGATCCTCAGAGTTAAGGAAGGGAATGCGCGCGGAGAGTCGGGGTTGGGGAAGAAACTTTCACCGCCTAAGCCTGAGCTCTGCCGAGGGATCTTGTGGATCCCGGCCCTGGGTGAAATCCCACCCTCCGGCCCCGGCAGGGTGGGCGACCTCCCCAGGTCTCTCCGCGGAGCGGTTACGTCACCCTGCACTTCCTAGCTGCACCCTGAGGCTACCGACCGGGCAGTGTGCCAGTTTGGCAACCTCTGTAATAGTTTTTGGATTTGTTGCTTTCCTCAGACTGGGTGGAAAAGGAAACTTGAGCATTTGTGTTGCTGACCACAAATATTCATGATACCTTCTGTACTGGGCGTTTTACAGAGTTCACTGGTTATTTTGTTTGTTTGTTTGTTTGTTTTTCAGAACAATTCTTGGGAGGTGCTTATCTCTGAAGAAAAAACTTGTACCCAGAAACAGATGGACAGATGCTGAGGGACTTGCCCAATTAATTAAGGATCAGAGATTTGATCCCAAAGCTTTTGAACTGAAAGCCTTTCACTTTTTGTGTATAGGATACCATGCACTATGTTCTCAGTTCCTCTGTAGTACCAAATTGCTGATCATGTTGAGGGGTGAGAGAATGCCGGTCTGCACGGGTAGTTTTAGGGATAGGCTGGAGAGATGCTCAGATCTTCTTTGATCTTCGTTTACATCCCTCTGTCCCTTGGTACCTCTGGTAGCTTAGTGTGTTTTTGTTTTTCAGGCAGTTTAAACGTCAGGGGGTGAGCACGTTCTGCTTCCAGGTTGGATTTTATTGGCCTTGGGTGTCTTTATTAGGACCTGAAAGGCGTCGTTTTAATTGGTCGCTTGTGTGTATCTGAGACTTAAGAATGAAAAGGAAACAGCCCAGTGTGCTTGTTCATTGATTCCCAGCTCGCTTACAAGGCTGGGTCCTCACTGCTCTTCCCGACTTCTCGGTGCATTTTGGAAAGTAAGTAGAATCCTGTACCGGGGCAGAGAGTGGGTGACTCACTAGGGTGTGCGAGGAGCTGTGTGGAGAAAGTGGGTGTGATGTTAATCCTTCTTAGTGTTTACCAGGAGGTGAGATGCAGCGTCTCCAATCAGGGAAGTAGAAAACTTTTAAACATGGCTATGGACCCTGTCCGTCCTTGGAGTTTACCTTTCATCTGTAGCTTAATTTAGGTCCAGCTCTTTATTTATGTATTTATTTTTAGTACTGGGGAATCGAACTCGGGTCCTTGCCCTTGCCAGGCAGGCGGTGGAACCACTGAGCTAAATCCCCGGGCCCTAGGTCCAGCTATTTAATATGAAGCGGTAATTTCAAGAACACAGAAGAGTGAGTCCAAATCGTACAAGGTATCATGTATATGTGTGCATGTGATCTTTTCTTCATAGGTAATCAAGTCTGAGCAGCATATGTTTGACACTCACCCTTTAAATGATTGTCTTGACCTTTTAGGATCAGTGTGCAAACCAGGATTTAATATTCTTGGTGGCATTATTAGTGTCGTGATGCTTTTGCACACTCTTCAGAGGTTGTTAAATTTAATGGGCACTAGTGGCACCTGGTGACTTGTGTCCTAAGCCCCACCTCCTTCTGATGTGAGATTAACGATGCAGTGTTTGCCGTCTTGTACTTGGTCAAGTGGAAACCAACTAAACTGAGTTGATGCATGTGATCGTTACCATGGCAGCCATTAAGCATTATGGTAAATTAGATTGCTTCCACTCCACTTCCTCATACAGCTGTTCACCTTTTCCTGCCACCCCAACATGATAAGAATTGCTTGTTACTGATAACGTTGTTGCCATTATTTCAGCCAAATTAATTTCACAGACTTTGTTGAGTGCCCACAATTTGCCAGATACATAAAATTTTAGGTCTCTCCCAGGTGCTTGTGGACAAAGAGATGTGATACAGTTCACACTTAGGTAAAACACCCTTAAAAATTTCATCAAAGAACATTTAAGGGAAGATTGCTTTCAGGGAATCACTACTGTTGGGAATGGACATAGCCCAAATGCCTTCTGCAAGTAGGAATTTACTTTGAAGTCTCTGTTTATCTTAAAGAAAAATAAACTTCTTGTTCATTTTACTACATGATATATTGGGGCTTATTTTAATATAGAATATCAGATTTTTTTTTTTTTTTTTGAGACAGGTCTCACTGTAATTCAGGTTGGCTTTGAACTCATTATCCTCATGCACTGGAGGCAGGCCTCAACTCTAATCAGTCCTCCTGCCTCAGCCTCCTGAGTGCTGGGATTACAGGCTTGTGCCACCACGCCCAGCCCTAGAATATCAGATTTTCTTACAAGTGGACTTGTCTTTTCAAGGAGGTGTGTCATTCCATTTGGGGTTTTGTTTCCCACCTGGCACTATAACTTGCCGATGGTACCCTGCTCCAGGCCCACACTGGGGTATTTATATCCAGTTTAGGAAGAATGGATACTAAATATAAGACTGGCTTGTTCCTGTAGATACATAATATTGTAGTGTTGACAGGATTTCCATTTTGGATATCATTCAAGCAGTTTGGGGTTAAACTCCACAGTCCTCAATTGTGATAACATAAAAAGCTTCGTTGTGAAAGATTGAAAGTGGCCTTTGGGATGTGTGCCAATCCATCTTAAGTTCTTTTGCTCTTAGTTTTAAACTCCATTTCTCTTAGAAAATCAAAGAACCACTTCCCTTGAATGCTAGAGAGGGGAATATCCCAAGGAGTTGTGTGACCTCTCAACTTGGAATTGTGAGATCTGTTCCTGAGCCCTGGCTGGCATAAATGATCTTCAAATTCGGGATGGGCTTTCTCACTTCCTGGTGAGCTAGAATAAGGTCAGCCAGGAGATGAAACTAGGTGGCTCTTGAGGGGAGGCGGTTATGTAAGATAATTCAGGAAGGAAGGTGGCACCTGGCCCAGAAAATCCTGGAAGGAGGGAGTGAAAGTGGGCTGGGCTTGGGTAGGGAGACTGGGAGCAGATGTGTGATGTAAACTAGGCAATTTCTGGTGCCTGGCATTATTTTGGGGAATGGGACTTTCGTATCTAGTACATATTCAGTGAACATTCGCCGAATGAACCAAACAAGTACTTTCCTTGACTCCTTGGCTTGTATTGCTGTATTTTCCGAGAATGCAGTTAGTTTATGCTGTGTGCATTTCCTCCATTCTTTTCATAGATTCCTTCACTTTTTTTGTAAGTTCCTGGTGTGAGTTGGAAGTTGTGTTCAGAAGTTGCCAAGAAGAGGATATGGGGTGTATGTTTGTGTTCAGGAATTGACAGAGGGCAACACAGTGCAGGAATGAGGGACCTGTTCCCTGAAACTTTTAAATTATTTTTCACAGTGATTTTGAACATTATGTGTGAACTAATTCACTTTGCTAAATCAACTTAAAAACTCACATGATCAGAAAAAAGAAGGCAGAGTACAGCTGGCCAATCAAGCAAGGGTCCAGGTTGAGTCCCTGCCTCTCACAGGTGTTTTAGTATATGCTTGATAATCTGCCAGGCAGGCCTCCGGCAGAGTTTGCTCTGACACTGACATCAGTCTTGTGTGATTAGCCATCCTACGCAGCCTGGGGTGTTTCTGTATTTACCTTGTTGAATTGAGTGCTTTCACTTACTAATTTACAACGAGGAATATAATGGAGAAGATCCAAAGCTACAGATGTGAGAACTTTGCACAGATTGCCAGGACAGTACCCGTACCTTGGAGTATCCCTGCAATGAGAGAGTAGCAATTACGAAACTCAAGAAAAGACTCAACAGTTGAACATCAGTCAGTCCTACCCAATTGTGAACTTTTTAAAAACAAGAAGCAGAGACAGCATTTCCTTTCTCTTCTGGGTTTCTTTGGTATTTTTTCTTCTTGGGTTCCACTTTGGCCCTTTCCAGTATAATTTGTTTTCTTTGGTCATAGTATAGTTGCTTCATTGGCTCATTTAACTTAGGCCATATGTTCATGCCATCTTCCCTCTTCAACCCAGTGAGCTTTTGGTCCTGACCCACCTTGAGATGGCAAATCAGCTCCTCTCTTCGATTGTAGTGCTTGGATGTCTTAAACATCTGGGTGCTTCAGAGTGTACTTACAGTATTTAACTATAAATGCATTTCTTTCTGTGAACATGGTCAGCCGTATGGGTTCTCAAGCAAGGAGGTAACGTTTGCTCTCGCCTTGTACTATAATTAATGATGGATGCACCCCAGGCCTGAATGAAGGTCAAGGGTGTCTTTGATTGTGAGTAATATTTATCTTAGGTGTTGGGTTTAGAACCTAATAGTACACTAGCCACAGGCATTCTGGAAATTCCTTTGCATTTTCTAAATTCTGAACCAGGGTTCTAACCTGTTTCTGTGTCTGTATCTATGCCTATGCTATGTATCTATCTATGTGTATCTTTATTCTTTAGTTGTTGCTGTTTGGCTGCTTTTTTATCTTAAGTCTTTTGTCCCGATCATGTGTGGTATTAATTTGCTGAATGGGAGTAACTTACTAAAAGTACAACTCAACTTTACTTCTGATATTTGAATTTAATCCCTAGGTAGTAATTTCTTTTGGCCTCCTGGTCTGCAGAGGACTGTCAGGGCATCTATGGACAGAGAGGTCTGTTTTGACCCTCGTATATCGCTTATTGTTCAGAGCTTTGCTCTCAGAATTTGAAGGGAGATCATTTATTTTGCCCTTATAATTTGGACAAAAAGAAAGGCTTAACCATGAGTGTCATTTAGCACTCTGTATTCTAAGAATGACGGACTCTTTTCTAGCTTTCTTTGAGCCAGAACTTTTGATTTATTCTTCCCCATAAATTATTATTCAGATTCATGGGTATACTGTGCTATAATTTTGAGCCTTCAAAATCTTTAGCTAGTTTTCATTTCTTCTGGGTTACCTAGTCTTTTCAGTTGTAAAATAGAAGTGGCTGTATCAGGCTGACCTGCTTGAATGGAACTTTGGAAGCTGAGCACTGAAGGGAGAGCTTTCGAGATTCTGGGAAGGGTTACATTGCCACTGAGATTGAAAAGGTGTTTATTTTATCTCTTCCATTTACCTCTTCTCAGAGGGCATATACAATACACATTCTTGCTTCTGCAATTTAGGTGGCAATTGACTGCAGTATGTAGTTGGAAAGAAGAAATGGGCAGAGATTGTTTTTCCTGGGTGCAGATTGCTTCCTTTGATTACAATAGTCTTGCATCAAGTTATAAAATAGAAAGTAAATTCTTTCAGGGGGAAGTTGCAATGATAGAATTTACCTTAAGACAGTATGACTTCCTTAGAATTATTTTTTCAAAGTTCATTACTTCAGCTTGTAAACATTAGAGATCTTCTAGGTAATGATTGCTTTT
>NW_022974679.1:0-12816 GCF_012274545.1 Fukomys damarensis
GGTGCTGCAACTGTGTGAGTTTAC
The DNA here is from genome assembly GCF_012274545.1 of Fukomys damarensis. Lineage (NCBI taxonomy): Eukaryota > Metazoa > Chordata > Mammalia > Rodentia > Bathyergidae > Fukomys > Fukomys damarensis. Next base: position 25 of record NW_022974679.1, read on the forward strand.
CAGTGAAGTCCACATCTTATATGGAGGATAATTGTATTCCTTTTCCTTTGTAGGTCCCTGCCCAGCAGTGATCTAAACACTGCTGTGAGGTGCTTGTACCAGAAAAGCCCTTTAGGCCTAACAGAGTGCCCTGCAGCTCTGTGTGCACACAAGCCTCCACAACTCTGTATTCTTGATGATATGTACAGTTTGAGGTAAGAACACAAACGCACTTTGCAGAGTGCTTCTGCATTTAAAACTGCAGTTTTCTGAGGGAAACTGCTTCTTAAACCAATTAGGCCTTTGAATCCAAGTTGTGAGTTTCCAGAATGTGAAGAACTCCACAGACAAAGGTGCTGCAACTGTGTGAGTTTACCATTGAATTCCACATCTTGTATGGAGGATAATTGTATAACTTTTTCTTTGTAGCTCTCTACCCAGCAGAGATTGAAGAACTGTTATGAGGCACTTTTACCAGAAGAGCCCTTCAATCCTAAAAGAATGCCTAGCAAGTCTGAGTGGATACAAGCCTCCACAACTCTGTATACTTGGAGATAGGTTCAGTTTCAGGTTAGAACAGAAACACACTTTTCAGAATGCTTCTGTGGTTTAAACTATAGGTTTTGCCGAGAAACTACTTCTTTCACCGCTTAGGCTTTTGAAATCAATGAGGTTAGTTTCCTGAATGTTATGAATTCCACCGAGAAAGGAGCTGCAAATGTGTGAGTTTACCAGTGAAGTCCATATCTTATATGGAGTATAACTCTATTCCTTTTTCTTTGTAGGTCTCTACCCAGTAGAGACTGAAAGACTGTTGTGAGGCACTTGTACCAGAAAAGCCTTTCAGGCCTAAGAGAGTGCCTAGCAGCTCTGAGTTCACACAAGCCTCCACAACTCTGTATACTTGGAGATAAATTCGGTTTGAGGTTAGAACAGAAATGCACTTTAAAGAGTGCTTCTGTGCTTTAAATTGCAGTTTTACCCAGGAAAGTGCTTCTTTCACCACTTAGGCTTTCAAACCAAAGTGGTTAGTTTCCTGAATGTGAAGAACTCCACAGAGAAAGGTGCTGCAACTGTGTGAGTTTACCAGTGAAGTCCACAGCTTATATGGAGTATAATTGTATTCCTCTTTCCTTGAAGGTCTCTGCTCAGCAGAGATTGAAACACTGTTGTCAAGCACTTGTAACAGAAAAGCCCTTCAGGCCTAAGAGAGTGCCTAGCAGCTCTGAGCACACACAAGCCTCCACAACTCTGTATACTTGGAGATAGGTTCAGGTTGAGCTTAGAAATGGAACATACTTTGCAGAGTGTTTCTGTGGTTTAAACTGCAGTTTTCCCTGGGAAACTGATTCTTTCATGACTTAGGCCTTTCAAACCAAACCGGTTTGTTTCCTGATTGTGAAGAACTCCACAGAGAAAGGTGCTGCAACTCTGTGAGTTTACCAGTGAAGTCCACAACTTATTTGGAGTATAATAGTATTCCTTTTTCTTTGTAGGTCTCTGCCCAGCAGAGATTCAAACACTGTTATGAGACATTTGTACCAGAAAAGCCCTTCAAGCCTAAGAGAGCGCCGAGCAACTCTGAGTGGACATAAGCCACCGCAACTCTTTGTACTTGGCAATAGGTTCAGTTTGAGGTTAGAACAGAAACGCACATTGCAGACCCTTCTGCAGGTTAAACAGCAGTTTTTCCCCAGAAAATTGCTTCATCGCTGCTGAGGCCTTACAACCCAAAGCGGTTAGTTTCCTGAATGTGACGAATTCCACAGAGAAAGGTGCTGAAAATGTGTGAGTTTGCCAGTAAAGTCAACATCTCATATGGAAGATAATTGTATTCCTTTCTTTTTGTACATCTCGGAACAGCAGAGAAAGAAACACTGTTGTGAGGTGCCTATAACAGAAAAGTCCTTCAGGCCTAAGAGAGTGCCTAGCAGCTCTGAGTGCACACAAGCCTCCAGAACTCTGTATACTTGGGGAGAGGTTCAGTTTGACGTTAGAACACAAACGCACTTGGCAGAGGGATTCTGCAGTTTAAAGTGCAGTTTTCCCCGGGAAACAGCTTCTCTCGCCACTTCGCCATTTAAAGAGAAATTGGTCAGTTTCATGAATGTGAAGTACTCCACAGAGAAAGGTGCTGCAACTCTGTGAGTTTACCAGTGAAGTCCACAACTTATTTGGAGTATAATAGTATTCCTTTTTCTTTGTAGGTCTCTGCCGAGCAGAGATTCAAACACTGTTATGAGGCACTTGTACCAGAAAAGCCCTTCAAGCCTAAGAGAGCGCCTAGCATCTCTGAGTGGACATAAGCCACCGCAATTCTGTGTACTTGGCGATAAGTTCAGTTTGAGGTTAGAACAGAAACGCACATTGCAGACCCTTCTGCAGGTTAAACAGCAGTTTTTCCCCAGAAAATTGCTTCATTGGTGCTGAGGCCTTACAACCCAAAGTGGTTAGTTTCCTGAATGTGATGAATTCCACAGAGGAAGGTGCTAAAAATGTGTGAGTTTGCCAGTAAAGTCAACATCTCATATGGAAGATAATTGTATTCCTTTCTTTTTGTACATCTCGGCACAGCAGAGAAAGAAACACTGTTGTGAGGTGCCTATAACAGAAAAGTCCTTCAGGCCTAAGAGAGTGCCTAGCAGCTCTGAGTGCACCCAAGCATCCACAACTCTATATACTTGGAGATAGGTTCAGTTTGAGGTTACAACAGTAATGCACTTTGCAGAGTCCTTCTGTGATTTAAAATGCAGTTTTCCCAGACAAACTGCGTCTTTTGCTGCTTAGGCCTTTCAAACCAAAGCAGTTAGTTACCTGAATGTGAAGAACTCAACAGAGAAAGGTGCTGCAACTGTGTGAGTTTACCAGTGAAGTCCACATCTCATATGGAGGATAATGGTATTCCTTTTTCTTTGTAGGTTTCTACCCAGCAGAGATTGAAACACTGTTGTGCGGCGCTTGTACCAGAAAAGCTCTTCAGGCCTAAGAGACTGCCTAGCATCTCTGAGTGCGCACAAGCCTCCACAACTCTGAATACTGGGTGATAGTTTCAGTTTGAGGTTAGAACAGAAATACACATTGCAGAGTGCAGCTGCGGTTTAAACAGCAGCTTTCCCCAGGAAACTTCTTTATTCGCCACTTTGGCCTTTCACACCACAGCACTTAGTTTCCTGAATGTGAAGAACTTCACAGAGAAAGGTAATGCATCTCTGTCAGTTTGCCAGTGAAGTCCACATCTTATATGTAGTATAATTGTTTTCCCTTTTCTTTGTAGGTCTCTAGCCAGCAGAAATTGAAACACTGTTGTGACGTGCTTATACCAGAAAAGACCTTCATGCCTAACAGAGTGCCTGGCAGCTCTGAGTGCACACAAGCCTCCACAACTCTGTAAACTTGGTGAGAGATTCAGTTTGAGGTTAGAACACAAACACACTTTGCAGAGTGCTTCTGTGCTTTAAACTGCAATTTTCCCTGAGAAACTGCTTCTTTCCCTGCTTAGGCCTTTCAAAGCAAAGCGGTTAGTTTCTTGAATGTGAAGAACTCCACAAAGAAAGGTGCTGCAACTGTCTGAGTTTACTAGTGAAGTCCACATGTCATATGGAGGATAATGGCACTCCTTTTTCTTTGTAGGTCTCTGCCCAGCAGAGATTGAAACACTGTTGTGAGGTGCTTGTAACAAAAAAACATTCCAAGCCTATGAGATTGCCTAGCAGCTCTGACTGCACAGAAGCCTCCACAACCCAGTATTCTTGGTGATAGGCTCAGTTTGAGGTTAAAACACAAATGCAATTTGCAGAGTTCTTCTGTGATTTACACTGCAGTTTTACCCAAATACTGCTTCTTTCACCACTTAGGCCTTTCAAACCAAAGCGTTGAGTTTCCTGAATGTGAAGTACTCCACAGAGAAAGGTGCTGAAATTGTGTGTGTTTACCAGTGAAGTCCACATCTTATATGCAGTAGAACTGTATTCCATTTTGTTTGTAGGTCTCTGCCCAGCAGAGATTGAAACACTGTTGTGAGGCACTTGTAGCAGAAAAGCCCTTCAGGCCTAAGAGAGTGCCTAGTAGCTCTGAGTGCACACAAGCCTCCACAAATATTTATACTTAGTGATAGGTTCAGATTGAGGTTAGAACTCAAATGCACATTGCAGAGTGCTTCTGCAGTTTAAACTTCAGCTTTCCCCGGGAAACTGCTTCTTATCACGCTTAGGCCTTTCAAACCAAAGCGGTGAATTTCCTGAATGTGAAGAACTCCACAGAGAAAGGTTTTGTAAATGTGTGAGTTTACAAGTGAAGTCCACATCTTATATGGAGTATAAATGTATTCCTTTTTCTTTGTAGGACTCTGCTCAGCAGAGATTGAAACACTGTTGGCAGGCACTTGTACCAGAGAAGCCCTTCAGGCCTAAGAGAGTTCCTAGCATCTCTGAGTGCACACAAGCCTCCACAACTCTGTATACTTGGAGATAGATTCAGTTTGAGCTTAGAACACAATCTCACTATGCTGAATGCTTCTGCAGTTTAAACTGCTGTTTTCCCCAGAAACAGCTTCTTTCACCACGTAGGCCTTTCAAACCAAAGCGGTGAGTTTCCTGAGTGTGACATTAACCACAGAGAAAGGAATTACAACTGTGTGAGTTTACCAGTGAAGTGCACATCTTATACTGACTATAATTGTCTTCCTTTTTCTTTGTAGTTCTGTGCCCAGAAGAGATTGAAACACTGTTCAAAGGCGCTTGTACCAGAAAAGCCCTTATGTCCTAAGACAGTGCCTCTCAGTTCTGAGTGCACACAATCCTCCACAGCTCTGTATATTTGGTGATAGGTTCAGTTTGAGGTTAGAACACAAACACACTTTGCAGAGAGCTTCTGCAGTTTAAACTTCAGTTTTCCACTGGAAACTGCTTCTTTTGCCTCTTAGGCCTTTGAAACCAAAGCGTTTAGTTTCCGGAATGTGAAGAACTCCATAGAAAAAGGTGCTGCAACTGTGTGAGTTTACCAGTGAAGTCCACATCTTATATGCAGTATAATTGTAGTCCTTTTTCTTTGTAAGTCACTGCAGGGCAGAGATTGAAACACTGTTGTGAGGTACTTGTACCAGAGAAGACCTTCAGGCCTAAAGAGTGCCTAGCAACTCAGAGTGCAAACAAGCCTCCACAACTCTGTATACTGGGTGATATGTTCAGTTTGAGTTTAGAACACAAACACAAATTGCAGAGTGCTTCTGCATTTTTTTTCTGCAGTTTTTCTTGTGAAACTGCTTCTTTCACCACTTAGGCCTTTCAAACTAAAGCGTTTAGTTTCCTGAATGTGACATACTCCACAGAGCAAGGTGCTACAACTCTGTGAGTTTCCCAGGTAATTCCACCACTTATATGCAGTACAACTGTATTCCTTTTTGTTTGTATTTCTCTGAATGGCAGAGACTGAAGCACTGTTATGATGCACTTGTACCATAAAAACTCTTAAGGCCTAAGAGAGTGACTAGCACTTCTGAGTGCACACAAGCCTCCAAAACTCTGTATAATTGGTGATAGGTTCAGTTTGAGGTTAGAACACAAATGCACTTTTCAGAGAGCTTCTGTGGCTTAAACTGCAGGTTTTCCCGTGAAACTGCTTCTTTTGCCACCTAGGCCTTTCAAACCAAAGCGGTGAGTTTCCTGAATGTTAAGAACTCCACAGAGAAGGGTGGTTCAACTGTGTGAGTTTATCAGTGACGTCCACATCTTATATGGAGTATAATTGTATGCGTTTTTCTTTGTAGGTCTCTGCCCAGCAGAGATTGAAACACTGTTGGGAGGCGCTTGTACCAGAAAAGCCCTTCAGAAATAAGAGAGTACCTAGCAGCTCTGAGTGCCCACAAGCCTCTACCACTCTGTATACTTGGTGATGGGTTCAGTTTGAGTTTAGAACACAAACGCGCTCAGCAGAGTGCTTCTGCAGTTGAAACTGCAGTTTTCGCAGAGAAACAGCTTCTTTCACCCCTTAGGCCTTTCAAAACAAAGAGGCTACTTTCCTGAATGGGAGGTATATCCCAGAGAAAGGTGCTAAAACACTGTGAGTTTCCCAGTAAATTCCACATCTTATATGGAGTGGAACTGTGTTCCTTTTTGTTTGTATGTCTCTGAATGGCACAGATTGAAACACTGTTGTGAGGCCCTTGTACCATAAAAAATCTTAAGGGCTAAGACACTACTTAGCAGCTCTAAATTCACACAAGCCTAGAAAACTCTGTATACATGGTCATGGGTTCAATTTGAGGGTAGAACACAAATGCACTTTGCAGAGTTCTTCTGTGGTTTAAAGTGCAGTTTTCCCCAGGAACCTGCTTATTTCAACTCTTAGGCCTTTCAAACTAAAGCGGTTATTTTCCTGAATGTGAGCCACTCCACAGACAAAGTTGCTAAAACTCTGTGAGTTTCCCAGTTAATTCCATGTCTTATATGCAATAGAACTGTATTCCTTTTTGTTTGGAGGTCTCTGAATGGCAGAGATTGAAACACTTTTCTGAGGCACTTGTTCCAGAAAAACTCTTAAGGCCTAAGACAGTGCTTAGCAGCTCTGAGTTCAAGCAAGCCTCCACAACTCTGTATACTTGGTGATAGGTTCAGTTTGAGGTTCGAACAGAAACACACTTTGCAGAGTACTTCTGCAGTTTAAACTGCAGTTTTCCCTAGATGCTGCTTCTTTTGCTTCTTAGGCCTTTGAAAACAAAGAGGTGAATTTCCTGAGTGTGAAGAACTCCACAGAGAATGATGCTGCAACTCTGTGAGTTTACCAGTGACATCCACATCTTATATCAATTATAACTGTAGTCCTTTTTGTTTGTAGGTCCTTTAATGACAGAGATTTAAACACTGTTGTGAGGCGCTTGTACAAGAAAAGCCCTTTAGGCCTAAGAGAGTTCTTTCCAGTTCTGATTGCACACAAGCCTGCAGAACTCTGTATGCTTGCTAATAGGTTCAGTTTGAGCTTAGAGCACAAATGCACTTTTCAGTGTGCTTCTGTGTTTTAAACTGCGTTTTTCACCTGGATGGACATTCTTTTCCTGCTTAGCCCTTTGAAACCAGAGCTGTTACTTTGCTGAATGTGAAGTACTCCACAGAGAAACTTGCTGAAACTCTGTGAGTTTGCCAGTGCATTCTACATCTTATATTGAGTATAACTGTATTCCTATTTCTTTGTACGTCTCTGCCTGGCAGAGGTTGAAACACCGTTGTGAGGTGCTTTTACCAGAAAAGCCTTTAAGCCCTAAGAGAGTGCTGAGCAGCTCTGAGTGCACACAAGCCTCCGCAACTCTGTGTAATTGGTGATAGGTTCAGTTTGAGGTTAGAACACAAACACACTTTGCAGAGTCCTTCTGTGGTTTAAACTGCAGTTTTCCCCTAGTGGCAGGTTATTTCACTGTTGAGCACTTTGAAATTAAAACGGTTGGTTTCCTGAATTTGAAGTACTCCACACAGAAATGTGCAACTCTTTCTGTTTACCAGTGAAATCCTCATCTTATGTGAATTATAACTGTATTCCATTTTGTTGGTAGGTCCTTTCCTGACAGAGATTGAAACACTGCTGTGAGGTGCTTGTACCAGAAAAGCACTTAAGGCTAAGAGAGTGCTTAGCAGCTCTGAGTCCACACAAGCCTCCAGAACTCTGTGAACTTGGTGATAGGTTTAGTTTCAGGTTAGAACACAAATGCACTTTTCAGATAGCTTCTGCATTTTAAACTGAATTTTTCACCTAGAAGAAGGTTATTTCACTGCTGAGCCCTTTGAAATCAAATCAGTTAGTTTGCTGACTATGAAGCACTCCACAGAGAAAGGAGCTGCAATTCTCTGAGTTTGCCAGTGAAGTCCACATCTTATATGGAGTATAACAGTATTCCTATTTGTTTATACATCTCTGCCTGGCAGAGACTGGAACATTATTGTGAGGCGCTTTTACCAGAAAAGCCCTTAAGGCCTAAGAGAGTGCTAAGCAACTCTGAGTGCACACAAGCCTCCACAACTCTGTGTACTTATGTATAGGTTCAGTTTCAGGTTTGAAAACAAATGCACTTTTGAGAGTGCTTCTGCAGTTTAAACTGCAGTTTCCCCATGAAAGCAGCTTCTTTTGCCATTTAGCACTTGGAAATCAAAGAGGTTATTTTTCTGAATGTGAAGCACTCCACAGAGAAAGGTGCTGCAACAGTGTGAGTTTACCAGTGAAGTCCACATCTCATATGGAGTATAATTGCATTCCTATTTCTCTGTAGGTCCCTGCCCAGCAGAGATTGAAACACTGTTGGGAAGTGCTTTTAACAGAAAAGCACTGCAGGCCTAAGAGAGGGCCTAGGAGCTCTGAGTGCACACAAGCCTCCACAACTCTGAATATTTCGTGATAGGTTCAATTTGTGGTTAGAAAACAAATGCATTTTGCAGAGTGCTTCTGCAGTTTAAACTTCAGTTTTCCCCGAGAAACTGCTTCTTTCACTTTCTAGGCCTTTGAAAAATAGGTGAATTAACAGAATGTGAAGAACTCCACAGAGCAACATGATGCAACTGTGTGAGTTTTCCAGGGAGGCCAACATCATATATGCAGAATAATTGCAGTCCTTTTTCTTTGAAGGTCTGTGCCCGACAGAGATTGAAACACTGTTGTGAGGCACTTGTATCAGAGAAGACCTTCAGGCCTAAGAGAGTGACTAGCAGCTCTGAGTGCACACAAGCCTCCACAACTCTGTATACTTGGTGATAGGTTCAGTTTGAGGTTAGAACATAAATGCTCTTTGCAGAGTGCTTCTGCGGATTAAATTGCAGTTTTCTCTGGAAAACTGCTTCTTTTGCCACTGTGGCCTTTCATACCAAAGAGGTGAGTTTCCTGAATGTGAAGAATTTCACAGTGAAAGGTGCTAAAACTGTGTGAGTTTACTAGTGAAGTCCACATCTTATGTGGAGTATAGTTGTATTCCTTTTTCTTTGCAGGTCTCTGCCCAGCATAGATTGAAACACTGTTGTGAGGCGCATGTACCAGAAAAGTCCTTTAGGCCTAAGAGAGTACCTAGCACTTCTGAGTGCACACAAGCCTCCACTACTATGTGTACTTTTTGATAGGTTCAGTTTGAGGTTAGAACACAAACGCACTTTAAACAGTGCTTCTGCAGTTTAAACTGCAATTTTCACTGAGAAACTGCTTCTTTTGCCGATTATGCCTTTCAAACGAATACGGTGAATTTCCTGAACATTAAGTACTCCATAGAGAAAGGTGTTGCAACTGTGTGAGTTTACAATCGAAGTCCACATCCTATATGGAATATAACTATATTTCTTTTCCTTAGCAGGTCTCTTCCCAGCAGAGATTGAAGCACTGTAGTGAGGCCCTTGTACCAGAAATGTCCTTCAGGCCAAAGAGAGTGCCTAGCATCTCTGAGTGCATGCAAGCCTCCTCAACACTGTGTTCTTGGTAATTATATAGAGATTGGGAGTCTTGTGTGCACTCAGAGCTGCTAAGCACTCTTTTAGGCCTGAAGAGTTCTTCTGGTACAAGCACCTCACAACAGTGTTTCAATCTCTGTCATGAAAGGACCTACAAACAAACAGGAATACCATTTTAATTTATATAACATGTGGACTTCACTGGTAAACTGACAAAGTTGCAGAACCTTTCTCTGTGGAGTACTTCACATTCAGGAAACTAACCACTTTGGTTTCAAAGGGCTAAGTGGCAAAAATCTGCTCCCAGGGGAAACCTTCTGTTCAAATTGCAGAAGCACTCCGAAAAGTGCGTTTGTGTTTTAACCTGAACCTGAACCTATCACTAAGTACACAGAATTGTGGAGTCTTGTGTGCACTCAGAGCTGCTAAGCACTCTCTTAGACCTTTTTAATCTTTGTCAGGAAGAGACTTACAAACAAAAATGAATACAGTTATACTCCATATAAGAAGTGGACTTCACTGGTAAACACACAGAGTTGCAGCACCTTTCTCTGTGGAGTACTTCACATTCTGGAAACTAACCACTTTGGTTTCAAATACTAAGTGGCCAAAGAAGCTGGTTTCAGGGGAAAATGGCTGTTTAAACCAGAGAAGCAATCTGAAAAGTGCGTTTGTGTTCTAACCACAAGCTGAACCTATCACTAGGATACAGTGTTCTGAATGCTTGTGTGCACTCAAAGCTGTTAAGCACTCTCTGAGTCCTTAAGGGCTTCTCTCATAAAAGCGCCTCAAAATAGTGTTTCAATCTCTGCCAGGCAAGGAACTACAAACAAAGAGGAATACAGTTATACTCCGTATAAGATGTGGACTTCACTGTAAACTCACAGCATTGCAGCACCTTTCCAGGTGGAGTACTTCACATTCATGAAACTAACTACTTTGATTTAAAATGTCTAATCGTTGAAAGATGCTGGTTCCCGGGAAAAACGGCAGTTTAAAGCGCGGAAGCACTCTGAGAAGTGCGTTTGTTTTCTAACTTCAAACTGAACATATTTCCAAGTACACAGAGTTCTGGAGGCTTTTGTGCATGCAGAGCTGTGAAGCACTATCTGAGGCATTAATTGCTTTTCTCGTAAAAGCACCTCATAATAGTGTTTCAATCTGTGCCAGGCAAGGAACTACAAACAAAAAGAAATAAAGTTATACTCCGCATAAGATGTGGACTTCACTGGTAAACGCACAAAGTTGCAGCACCTTTCTCTGTGGAGTACTTCACATTCAGGAAACTAACAGCTTTGGTTTCAAATGGCTAAGTGGTGAAAGAAGCTGGTTCCCTGGGAAAATGGCAACTTAAACCACAGAAGCAATCTAAAAAACTACGTTTCTGTTCTAACCTGAAGCTGAGCCTATCACCTAGGATACAGTGTTCCCAAGGCTTGTGTGCACTCAGAGCTGTTAAACACTCTCTGAGGCCTTAAGAGGTTTTCTCGTAAAAGCACCTCACAATAGTGTTTGAATCTCTGACAGGCAAGAAACTAGAAATAAAAAGCAATACAGTTATACTCCGTATAAGATGTGGACTTCACTGGTAAACTCACAGCGTTGCAGCACCTTTGTCTGTGGATTACTTCAAATTCAGGAAACTAACCACTTTGGTTTGAAATGGGTAAGCAGCAAAAGAAGTTGTTTCTGAGGGAAAATGGCAGTTTAAACTGCAGAAGCAATCTGAAAAGTGCGTATGTGTTTTAATTTCAAAATGAACATATCACCAAGTACACGGAGTTCTACAGGATTTTGTGCACTCAGAGCTTCTAAGCACTATCTGAGTACTTAAGGGCTTTTCTTGTAAAAGCGCCTCACAATAGTGTTTCAATCTCTGCCAGGCAAGGAACTTTGAACAAAAAGGAATATAGTTATACTCCGTATAAGATGTGGACATCACTGGTATATTAACAGCAATGCACCACCTTTATCTGTGGAGTACTTCACATTCAGGAAACTAACTGCTTTGGTTTCAAATGGCTAAGTGGTGAAAGAAGCTGGTTCCTGGGGAAAATGGCAGTTTAAATCACAGAAACAATGAGAAAAGTGCATTTGTCTTCTAACCTCAAGCTAAAACTATCACTTAGGATACAGACTTCTGAAGGCTTGTGTGCACTCAGAGTTGCTAAGCACTATCAGAGGCCTTCAGACCTTTTCTCCTAAAAGCGACTCACAATAGTGTTTAAATCCCTGCCTGGCAAGGAACTACAAACAAAAAGGAATACAGTTATACTCCGTATAAGATGTGGACTTCACTGGTAAACTCACAGCGTTGCAGCACCTTTATCTGTGGAGTACTTCATATTCAGAAAGCTATCCACTTTGGTTTAAAATGGCTAAGCAGCAAAAGAAGCTGCTTCCTGAGGAAATGGCAGTTTCAACCACAGAAGGAATCTAAAAAGTGCATTTGTGTTCTAACCTCAAGCGGAACCTATCACCTAGGATACAGAGTTCTGAAGGCTTGTGTGCACTCAGAGTTGCTAAGCACTATTTGAGGCCTTAAGAGATTTTCTCATAAAAGTACCTCACAATAGTGTTTCAATCTCTGCCAGGCAAGGAACTACAAACAAAAAGCAATACAGTTATACTCCGTATAAGATGTGGACTTCACTGGTAAACTCACAGCATTGTAGCACCTTTATCTGTGGAGTACTTCACATTCAGGAAACTAAACATTTAGGTTAAAATGGCTAAGAAGGAAAAGAAGATGGTTCCAGGGGAAAACAGCAATTTAAACTGCAGAAGCACTCTGAAAAGTGCATTTCTGTTCTGACATCAAATTGAACATATGACTGAGTACACAGAGCTCTGGAGGCTTTTGTGCACTCAGAGCTGCCTAGCACTATCTGAGGCCTTAAGGGCTTTTCTCATAAAAGCACCTCACAATAGTATTTCAATCTCTGAAAGGAAAGGAACTACAAAGAAAAAGGAATACAGTTATACGCCATTTCAGATGTGGACTTCACTGGTGAACTCACAGGGTGGAAGCACCTTTCTCTGTGGAATACTTCACATTCAGGAAACTATCTGACTTGGTTTCAAATGACTAAGCGTCTAAAGAAGCCACTTCCCAGGGAAAATGGCAGTTTAAACTGGATAATCAGTCTGAAAGGTGAGTTTGTGTTCTAAGTTCAAACTGAACATATCACCAACTACACAGACTTGTGGAGGATTTTGTGCACACAGAGCTGCTAAGCACTACCTGAGGTCTTAAGGGCTTTTCTCATAAAAGAGTCTCCCAATAGCGTTTCAATCTCTGCCAGGCATGGAACTACAAACAAAAAGGACTACAGTTGTACTCCCCATAAGAAGTGGACTTCACTGGTAAACTCACAGAGTTGCAGCACCTTTCTCTGTGGAG
>NW_022974679.1:13912-14189 GCF_012274545.1 Fukomys damarensis
CAACAGTGTTTCAATCTCTGCCAGGCAGAGACCTACAAACAAAAACGACTACAGTTGTACTCCCCATAAGAACTGGACTTCACTGGTAAACTCACTTAGTTGCAGCACCTTTCTCTGTGGAGAACGTCACATTCATGAAACTGACCGCTTCCGCTTTAAATGGCTAAGCGGTGAGAGAAGCTGTTTCCCAGGGAAAACTGCACTTTAAACCACCGAAGCTCTCTGCAAAGTGTGTTTGTGTTCTAACGTCAAACTGAACCTCTCCCCAAGTATAGAG
>NW_022974680.1:0-338 GCF_012274545.1 Fukomys damarensis
TGTGGTCTAATATATGACCTTCACTTTACAATCTAAAGTCACACAGCAGGTTGGAAACAGAGCTAAAACTAAAATCCAGGCTCTGGTCTTCCAAAGGAGAGATTCAGTGAGCCCTTGAAAGGAGCTGCTCTTGGCTTATGAGACTTCAGCTGATGGGTGATTGAAAACAACAACTCATTTATCAACTCATCCATACCATCCATCCACTCACCCATCCATCCACTCATCCATCTATCCCTCTATTCATCCATTAGCCGATTAGCCAAGTTATCCATCCGCCCACTCACCCACTGACCCATCCATCCACCCACCCACCGATCCATCCATCCACCCCCCCC
>NW_022974680.1:927-25000 GCF_012274545.1 Fukomys damarensis
CCATCCATCCACCCACCCACCGATCCATCCATCCACCCACCCACCCTCCCACCCATCCACCAATACCTCTACCACCATCTCTCCCAGTATGCAAGCAAAGTTACCTCATGAAGCTATTCCTGTTCCTCTGTACACATCTCCAAGTATGTTCTTGGGGACTCTAAGCTGTGTGAGACAGAAACTGCAGCAGAATGGCTATTTAGGTCACTTTCCTCATCAGCTGGACACAATGCCTGTCACCCATAACTGAAGGAGGAGAGTTTTGCTTCGACCCATGTCTTTGCGTGGTTGGGTGGCAAGATGGAAGGGCCTGGGTGGAGGGAAGCTGCTCTCACTTATGGGGGAAAGGAAGCAGACAGAGAAAGGGGGAACCGGGGAGGGAGATACGCCCTTCCGGCCCCATCTGCAGTGACCTGCCTCTTCCAGCTGGTCCCCACCTTCTAACAGCACGTTTAGCTGTAATCAGTGGATTAGTGCACTGATGAATGTGCGCCCCCATGACCCAATCTGTGAAGGCCCAAGCCTTTGGAGGGGCCTCTAGATATAAACATGATACTGGCTAAGGCCGAAGGAGAGGTCGGTGGGCTTACCTCGCAGGTGAGGACTCTCGTGCCTTTCAGCATGGCTGGACCCAGGAGCTCTGCCGGTGCCATTGTCCCTTCCTCTCGTGCAGGCACTGCTTCCTCGGTTTACGCCAGCATCATTCCAGGCACTCCCTGTTCATGGCGAGGGCATGGGCCCGGCAGCTGAGCAGTGTGTGGAGGATCTGCCTTCTCCCCCAGGCTCCAGCCAGAGTTCCCAGGAGGGTTTCTAAGGCCCCATTCTAGAACCTGTCCCAATGGCCACAGTGCTTGGCTCCTGCTTGGCCAGGGTGGAACACGAAGGTGGGGGTCAGTTCTACTTGAAGAAGAGCGAATGGGAGAGCAGTAGATGCCTCTAAAATGCTGGTCACACAAAGTTCATCTGTTCAGGGCAGGGGAGTTAGCTCTGTTCCCCCGCTCACTGACTTTTTTGTCAGAAATAGAGGTGATTGGGTGAGGACCAAAAGACTCCAGGTAGCCCCATTCCCACCGTGGGGACCCGTCAGAACCGTGGACTGTTGGCTTCCTCTCTTTCTGTAATATGGGCCTCATGCCATTGAATGTACACCTTTCTACTCCAGTCCCCACTCCAACCAGACTGTAAATTCCTCATGGGGGCCTGGCTAATTCCTCTTTGCATCTTTAGCATCTAACAGAGCAGGTAGAGAAGACTCTTAATAAATGTTCATTCAGTTGGGAAACTTTCACAGGGCCAAAGATATGGAAGATAGCACTTAACAGTTTGCTGAATGAATGAATGAATGAACACCTGGATGGATGGGTGGGTGGATGGATGGATGGACAGATGGGTGGGTGGGTGAATGGATGGATGCTTCAATGCATGGCTGGATGGCTAGATTGCTAGATGGCTGCGTGGTTGCATGACAAGATTGATGTGTAGATGTATATATTGATATATGGTTGCACGGATGGAGGAGTGAATTGATGGAGGCTGCCTTAATCACTGCTTTGTCATAGTTTCACATACAAAGAACAGCTCCTATCAAGGCCAAATGCACCCATGAAATGCATTGTCTGACTACCTGTTTTCTGTGATTTCTCTACTCGTTTCCTTTTAATACAAGGGAGTTCATGCTCATTTGCCCAGAGTTTTCACGCTGTTTCTGCTGCTTACTATGGAGATGGGTGAGGAGCCACACCACAGAGGGCAAGGCTAAGGAATCTGCTCAGAAAGAATAGAGAAGGCTTAGGATCTAGAGGCTGTGTGTGTGCCTCTGTGGTGGTGAGGGTTGGGGCAGCCCTCCGATCACACCCTTCCTGCTCAAGAGGCTGCCCCTGGTGACTCACACTCACCGCCTGCCTCTACTTCGGGTCCCCAGGGAGAGTACCGCTCTGCTTCCTGATGAATCTCTGGCTCTCCTGCCCCCGACTGTGGCCCTGTACCTCCCAGTCTCAGAGGGACACTCTTGAGGGAAATCAGCACAGAGGAAGCCACCTGTGCTGGTGGGCAATGGGGTGACTTGGGTAGCCACCCAGTGCCGCATACTAGCCATCTCCCTTGGGTGCCACCCTTGTGAGGTTAAACTTCCTAGTTTTCTGGGTGCTGAGCCGAAACGTGATTTCCTGCTGCCTCTGCCGCACGCTCCATATGGTGCCACGTGGCAGCAGCAGCTGGAGTGTGTTCAGCCCCTCCCATGTGCCAACCATTTTTGTCCTCACTGTGCAGAGGAGAGCCAAGGAAGCTCTTGAGGTCACTGGTCGCTCCTGCTTGGGCTGTCAGTACGGGCACAGTCAAGACACCAGCCCGGGCTCCCTGCACACCCACAGCCACCTCCATGCCCTGGGTGGCCATGATGTCCCTGATGCTCACTGTGGGTCCATTTCAGAGCTTAGTCAGTGACAACCTCACATCCCCTGTTCAGGAACCATCATAACCTAATAGGTAGCACAATAACCCATGGAAACAAAGATCGATGCTACAACCCTGGAAATGAGGCAGTGCTAGCACTCCTGTGCTCTTTTATTGTGGCTGCTCGGACACTGGGAATTGAACAAAAAAGCAGAGGTTCTTGGAGATGATATTTCAGGATCTGTGGGAGAAGCCATCACCCTACAGCTCCTGGGTTTCCCAAGATTTCACCTGGGGAGACCTTCATTTCTTTGGGTCTGAAATCCTTTCTGATTTTCAGGAGGCCTTAATTAAAATGACAATAATTCTGAGAGTGACCATACTAAATTGGGAGGTACAAAGGCACCAGGAAACTGCTGAGAGGACCTTGAGGAGAAGGCTTACTTGGCCACCATTGTAATTTCACCTAGTGCCATCTTGAAAGGGAGAATATTGTGTCTATTATTTACTGGCAATTACAAATTACTCTGACCCTCTGTGGCTTAGAGCAGCTCTAAAGATTTATTATGTCTTACAATATCTGCGGGTCGGGAATGGCTTAGCTGGCTGGTTCTGGCTCTAGACTGTTTCTGGGGACACAGAGAAAATGTGTGTCATGGCCGCAGTTATCTGACAGCTTGCCTGGGGCTGGATGCTTGCTCCACAGTGACTCACACAGCTGTTGGCAAGAGGGGTGCTGCTGTCAGATAGGGGAGGCCTCCATTCCGCATCCCATGAACCTCCCAGTGGGGTAGTTGAGCACCCTCACAACATGGTGGCTGGTTTCTATGGCGTCACCTTACAAGCTGATTCCGCCACACCCGCAGTTCCCCAGGACTGAGTGCCCTCTTCAGTGTGGGACAGCCCTACCCAAAGATGTGAAGCCCAGGAGTGAGATGATTGGGGCTAAGTTGAGCGCTCACTTGGGGGCGCCACAGTCATCATCTTTATTGCACTGGGGATGAAATGGGGCCAGGAAGACACTCTGGGAGAGAAGCCTGGATTTCTTGCAAGCCCAAATTAGCCAGGCTTTGTAAATGGCCATGAACCTTGACCGAGAATGGGAGTGCAGTGTGGGCAGGGACCCTCGTGTCTGACTGTTTCCTGTGGTACCCTAGGAGCACCCAGAACAGGTTCCAGCATTTTGTGGGTGCTCAGAAACATGGGAACAAGAAAATAAAGTGACTCTTGATACCCAGCCTTTTTTATTCACTGCCCCGTCTGATGGCTCAGGCAAGCGAGGATGGAGGGACTCTGCGTAGCTAGTTCCCACCCATTATTGACTTTTGGTGCATGCGATGTTACCACGGCTTATTTTTCAATGCAACCTCTGTTTCTTTAAGACCAGAGTCTGCTGGTGTGTTGTTGAAAGGCAGGGGTGCGTGGAAACTCCACAGGGACTAGCCCCCCTCCTCTTTGAATGATAAAAGGGTCACTTTAATTGAAATAGAGTTATAACTGGTTGCCAGATTTAAGCATGGGACCTCTCATATGTCAAAACCTTAGAGCAGGGAGATTATATATACGGGCGGCACATATATAAATGTATGTATAATTTATGCACTATTTCTCCTATTCGCGCTCTTTACTTAAGCTATCCATTAAAGCCCATCACATTAATTTAATTGAAAAATTCTGGGGAAATTGTATTAGCTTTTTCCCATTAAATTAACATTACAGCCCTTAAATAGATGTCCTGGATGCCCATTGTTGCTAACAAAATTATTATGCAAATTGAAATCTGGCCTTTCTGGATTTGGCCACCGATCCACCCTCCTCCTCTTTCCTTGACCCCTTTAATTTAATTGACCTTAACCCCGAGTGCCCAGGCCCGAGATTGAGGCAAAGTGTGGTTTCTGGGGCTGGGGCGTGCCTGGCACAGCAGTGTGGAGTTGACTTTGGTGTGAAGGCAAAAGCGCTCCCTTATTTCAAGGAAGAAGAGTGAGAGAACTCCTCCTGGCTGAGAGTGTGGTTAAATGGTAATGAGTCCCTGTATGTGGGTCAGATGTATGAGTTGGGATGGCATGCTACCCTTAGTGTCTGAAAGACTTGGAGCAATATCCTGACCTCTGAGAAACTCAGGAGGCCATCCCTGCTTCCCAGGAGGGCTGAAGGCAGACAGAATGTCATGTAATGGGTTTGTATCAGTAGGCACACACACATGGCTGCTACAGCATTCACTCGCCACCTACCCACCCACCCATCCACCCACCCATCCATCCACCCACCCATCCACCCATCCATCCATCCATGGCAAAATTTCCCCAGACCTGCACTGTGTCAGCCATGGAGAGAGGGCAAGAGCCAGATGACCAAGGTCTCTGATCTCCTATGGTTTATGTGGCAGGTGGGACCACAGCAGGGAGTAAAGAGGAAACAAGTAAATATAGTCCTGTGCCGCATAATGATATTTAAGTCAGTGGCAGACTAGAGATCCTAGAAGATTACATCACCCAGTGATGTCATAGCTGTCTTAGTTTGTGTGAGCGCATTCTGATGTTGACACCAGGATGACATCACTGGCAAAGCATTTCTTAGAACATGTCCTTGTCATTAAATGACTTGTGACTATGATATGACTGTGAATAAAGGCAGGAGTTATTCTGCCTTTATTAGCATATCGAGCAGCAATAGTAGGTAGAAACCTTGAAGGTATCAGAGGCCTCTTTATTTAGGTTCTGGGTGCAATAAGAGCTTTCTGCCTTGTTATTCTTTGGGATGTGGTAAGGGAAGGGTTCCCCCAACCTGCTTTGCATTGTACCTTTCTACAGATTTTTTTGGTGTTTTTGGTACCAGGGATCAAACTCGGGTCCTTGCACTTGTGAGGCAGGTGGCAGAACCACTGAGCTGTTTGCATAGGCACAAAGTGAGTTAATACAGGGCTTCAGAAAGCAAAGTCCACGTCTCCTTTGCTTCACCAGTTGAAACACACTCTGGAAATAAGCAACAGGGGTAGAGACCACCCCACCTGGTGCAAATTAGTGAGACACCACGAGAGATGGCCACACTTCTTTCCTACTGTGGCAGTCATCTATAGCTGTGTAACAGAAGAGCCCAAACCATAATGGCTTAAAATGGCAAGGCTCATTTGCTATCTTTCATGGTTTCTACAGTATAGGTTTGGGATTT
Source organism: Fukomys damarensis (assembly GCF_012274545.1). Taxonomy (NCBI): domain Eukaryota; kingdom Metazoa; phylum Chordata; class Mammalia; order Rodentia; family Bathyergidae; genus Fukomys; species Fukomys damarensis. The sequence continues at coordinate 6,487 of NW_022974680.1, forward strand.
GGAGGCAGCTTGACTGGACAGCTGCTGCTCAGGTTATCTCATGCGGCTCTTATTGGGTCCCCTAGAAGGTTTCTTTAAGGTCATGTCTGAATGTGAACTCGGAAGACGTGGACAGCTAAGGCTGGATCAGCTGGCTCCTTGGTGTCTCTTTCTGTCTTGATGTGATCTCAACATGTGCTGTCTCCAACATGAGCACTTCAGGGGAGATGGGGTGGGGTGGGGGCTAGGCAGGCAGAGACAGAGACCATATCATTTACAGGACACAGAAACACTAACCATAGAGACGACAATTTATCAACTGGATTTCATTAAAATGAAGACTTCTGTTCATCAAGATATCCCACTAAGAGAATGAAAATGCAAATCACAGAACAGAAGACAGTTGGACAAAAGATACCAGCGAATCATATTTAGAATATTTAAGGAATTCCTGCAAATTGTTACAGAAAACACAAAGAAAACCTGGGCAAACCACACGAATAAGCCCTTCTCAAAGGAGGAACCCAAATGGCCAGTATGCCTGTCCGAAGAGAGGCAACATTGTGAGTCAGTTAAAATGCAATGAAAACCCACAAAAACAAGTGCGAGATATGTAAATAAAACTTGGCCAGAGACCTAAGATGTTTACATTTAGGGACATGTAAATGTTTTTAACAGCTTCCAACTAGGAACAATCTGAATGTCATCATTGTAGAAAAGAGAAATAAAGTATGGTGTATTTGATTTGTTGGTTTTGTTTTTTGAGACAGGGTCTCACTATGTATTCCAGGCTGGCTTTAAACTCACTATACACCCAGGATGGCCTTGAATTTATGGTGATCCTCCTGCCTCAGCCTCCTGACAGACCTGCACCATCATGCCCAGCAGCATATTTTTTTGGTACCAGGGATAGAACTCGGATCCTTGGGCTTTCGAGGCAGGTGGCAGAACCACTGAGCTAAATCCTGGGCCCAGCAGCATGTTTGTTTAATGCTCCAAATGCATACTATTTGTGGGATACAAATGGTGATGAAATTAGACAAACATACACGTCACGTGATGGATCTCTCTACTGCAGCAGTGAGTGGAAGAAAGTGCTTTATGATTTCAATTACCTGAGGTGCAAAACTAGTGTTTTAGTTACTTTTCTAGTTGCTGAGACAAAATACCCGACGCCCAAAGTTAATTCAGCTCTCCGTTGGTGGAGGTTTCAGACCATAACTGGGTGGTTCCCAGGGAGGGTGGCACAGGGCAGAGATGCAACAGTTCATGGCGGTGGATGACAGAAAGAGCAATAAAGGCCCTTACCAGCACCTTTCTGCCCCTTTTATCTTATCCAGACTACTGGGATTGGGGCAGCGCCAAAACCATCAGTGTACTGGTTTAGTCATCACTCACTCTTAATCCCAGCATCACACACTCTAGATTCAGCCACCTCCAAAAAGAGCTGCATCTACAGCTGCATGAGGCTTTGGGGAAACATCTAGACACAAACCATAACAACTAGCTGGGCTAGAAGTCAAATTTGTGGCTATCTTTGGTGATGGTGATAGAGATGCCTTAGAGGGACAGGTGGAACTCCTTTGGCATGTTCTATATCTTAAGCTAGTTATGAAGATGTGTTCTCTTTGTAAAAATTAATTGGATTTGTATACTCTTATTATAGAAATTTCAATGGAATAGTGTGCTTTCAAAAGGCATGCTCTACAGCAGAGGTCAGTAAATTATAGCCTCGGTGTCAAATCTGACCAGTTCCCTGTTTTATAAATAAAGTTTTATTGAGACACACACACACTCATTCACTTGCATATTGCCTGAAGCCTGCAGTGACAGAGTTGTACAGCTGCAGCAGAGACTGAACATGCGGCCCACCCATCACCTGGTTTTTTACAGAAACCCTCTGCTCATCCCTCATAGGATACTTTTTGGGAACCTCATCAAGCCTGTGGCATTTATTAGAGAAAAATCAGGACAGTTTTGCAAGGTAATATGGGGTTAGGCACGCTTTACCCATGTACACAAGGCTCTCTTCAGCTAGGCAGGACTTAACTCTTCAAGGATCCACACAACGAAAGGCCAGGACCTAACCTGGATGCAGGAGAATGTCAAAGCCATTTGGTTTGCTTTGAATTTCCTATCCTAATTCTGTTTATAAAAATTCTGATCATTTGAATACAAACGCAATATTTATATTTTGTAACAAATTCAAACCCAAAGAAGTGTCTAAAATGAAATTAATAATCTTGCCACCTCTTCCTGGTCACCATTAACAATTTGGTATAAATGTTTCCTTGCTGTTTCCTCTATTTATAAAAACATATAGAAACACACTTACAGGATTTGATTTTTTCTTTTCCTTTTTTAGTAAAAACGAGATCACACTTGCTTTTTTTTTTATTTAACAAGGTGTTGCGCGTCTATTTTCTAGTCAGTACAGCATGTTCAGATTTATAATTTTTAATAGCTGCACTATATTTCTTCATGTAAATATAGTTTGATTTGCTCAAGTATTTTCCTATTAGAATACATTTAGGTTGTTCTCGGATATTTTTTTTTAAAAAAGCTATTAGAAACGATGCTACCATAAATGTGTTTATGTATTTACATCTTTATAGATGGGCATTTTCATTTCTGTTGGGTAGATTCCCAGAAGTGGGAGCTGAGCCCCAGTTTAAATGATCAAAAATACCCACAGCTGATTCTCCACGATGTAATGATAATTTCCAGGCCTCCCCCATCGATGTTGGGGAGAAGTGGATTTCTAACACCCTCGCGGCTCTGGAGGCTCCACACATTTTCCATTTTTGCCGATCTGATGGGTAAGAAATAGTATCTCATTGTCCTCCTTTGCCTTTCCCTGACAAGCAGGCCCAGCGTCTTTTCATGTTTACTGGCCATTTGCATTTCTGATTCTGGAATCGTAGCACTGTGGGCCCGCGTGGCTCCTGGGTTAAGGGGCCTCTCTCTTATTAATTGTTCGTTGTTAAGGATATTAACCCTTTATGAATTATGTGCTTACAAATATTTTACTTATTTGTAGTTTGCTTTGCCAAGGTTCTGCTTTTGATGAGAAAACTATTCAATTTCTGCCACTGGGTAACTCACTAAGAATATGCCTAAGATTGTTTGTTTTTTGACTCTTCTCAGAAGCTCAGCTGTGAAAAATAATGTACGGGGAGCTTTGTTTAAAGCAGTCGTTTGTGCTGGGGGGGGTGTGTGCCTATCATTCCAGCACTCCAGAGGCTGAGGCAGGAGGATTGCTGCCAGACTGAGCTACAGGAGACCCTGTCCCCACCCCACCCCAAAGAGCAGTGGTTTGTAAATATTTTCTAATTTTAAGTAATGAAACTTCCCACCACCAACAGGTTTTTATATAGATGAGAACAGAAATTGCTGGAGCTGTACTGGGGCGGAGGGAAAACCCCTCCTCCCGCCAAGGCGGGAAATCCCCTCTCCCTAATCACCCCTTGAATCTCTAAGAAATGCTAGTGCTCTGTGAACCTAGTTTGAGAACCACTGACCTAGAGCCTGGATTGAAGACTTCATCATGCTTCTCTATAGCACCTTCCATAGAATATCAAGTGGATATTAACAAGGGAAGAAAAGTTTCCAGGACTGTTTTCCAAAAATCAGGCCTGCCTTCCCTTTTCAGACCAGAGGATATACTTGGCTTCTTATGAGATGACAATGTTAGTGTACCAAGAGACAGGAACCAGACAGAGCGTAACAAACACCCTTTATTTCTTCTTATCTTCTGTGCCAAAACAAATAGACAGTTACTGCCTGGCTTCTCCTAGCCCTCTGCCGAGGAGGGCCTCCTGGGCTCCTCTGCTGTCTGGAACAAGTGGGGGTCACTCCGTGATGGGGTTGTGGATAATGGGGGCCTCCTCTGACAGCGGGGTGACCCGTGAGTATTGACCCTTTTCTGTTGTCCCGGGCACAAATGGAGCTTGTGATGATGGTCAGTCTGACCGGAAGTAGAATTTGGGTGGGCATGTGACTGGTCTTTGCCCGTGTGTGGTGGTGGTGAGGGGGACTTACAAACGAGGAAGCAGTGAGGATTTTGAAGAAAGGTGCTTTAGGCAGATAGTTTGCAAGTACGATTTGGCTTCTTTCCTGGGTCTTTCCCGGAGAGGACAAAAGATTTCCACGTGCCTTGCTTAGGAACGGTGGGACCTGTAGCTCTCATTTGGTCTCATGAGGAAGAGAAGCTCATCGATGTTTTGTATATGAATCTTATCCTTTAATTAATTTATTTATTTATTGCAGGGGCAGATCTTCCAGATTTTCTTCTTCTTTTTAAAAATAACTTCTATTTTATCCCATTCTTCCCCTAAGCCCCTTCTCTTCCCTATGCGCAAAAGCTTTGTTTCTATTTTCTCCTTCTGTTTTCACTTTTTTGGCCTTTATCCTTTAACATACTCTCCTTCCTTTGCTGTTATTTCTCATCTTTTAATTTGAAATGTCTTGTTTTATTTATTTATTTATTGGTACCAGGAATCAAACTCGGGTCCTTGTGCTTGCAAGGCAGGCAGCAGAACCACTGAGCCAAATCCCTGGCCCTTGTTTTATTGTGTTGATACCTGTATATACCTCTCTCCTAATCCTTCTGTCCACAGAAACGTAGCAGGGCACGATACCCTTCCTGGAAGCTTCTCACTAGCACATACTAAGTGCTCTCTCGTGTGCCTTAGGGAAGAGAAGTCATCAAGTAATGCCCCGTGTCCCTGAAGGGTAAGATGGCACAAATGTGGGAAAATTCCCCTAGTAACCCAGTGTGATGGTGCACACCTGTAATTCCAGCACTCGGAGGCTGAGGCAGAAGGCTCTCAGGTGTGAGACTAGCCTGGGAAACTCTGGGAGAAATTGTCTCAAAAGAAGAAAAGGATTCGTAGACGACCTGCTTCTGGGTCGGGGTTTCGTACGTAGCAGAGCAGCTCCCTCGCTGCGATCTATTGAAAGTCAGCCCTCGACACAAGGGTTTGTAAAAAAAGAGAGAGAAAAGAAAATAATAATAATAAAAAAAAAGAAGAAGAAAAGGACGGAGGGATATAGCTCAGTGTGAAGAACCTGGATTCAATCCTTGCCATCTAATAATAATAATTAATAAGACTAAATCCCCAGTCAACAGGGATCAATAAGAGAGAGACATTTAAAGTCCCCTGGATCTGCCAGGGAGACTACAAAGCCAGACAGTGGTTTAGGTCCTTCTAGCATCAACATCCGGCAGAAAGCGAGATGATTTTAGCCCCAGCCTTGAACAGGGCAGAGAGGGGAACCTACAGCTGGCCCAAACTGCACACTGATAAGCAAAATAAACATTGCTTTAAGCTGAAAAGCAGCAGAAGAAAGTACTCTGAGAACCCAAGAGAAGGGGCACCCAGCTGTGGGAGAGAGCCGGAGAGGAGGGGAGGAGGGGAGGAGGCGGGCCAAAGCCCCAGAGGTTCCTTGGTGCGGCCTGGGGAGGCGACTTGAAGGGACGTGCAGAAGGAGCCCGAGTCTCGGTGCCCAGCCTTGGAGGGGGTCGTGGTCCACAGAAACAGGATTGTTTGTCCCTTTACAGACCCCCGAGGTCCCTAGGCATCCCCGACGGACGGAGCGTTTTCCAAGCCTCCAACTCTCTTTCCTGCTGGCTTAGATGTGACAGGATGAACTTCAGAACTCTCATTCCGCCCCTGAGGACTTGGGGCTCCGTTGCCTTCTGTCCCTGCAGCCTTTCAGTCAACTTCATGAGGCCATCAGGAACACACGGTCACTCTAGTTGTGTAACCTTGTTTTAGCTTTTTCTCAAGTCGATGGGAAAGTACTAGGACTTCTTTCTCGGGAGAGAAAAAAAACCCATGAGGAACAAAAAGATATGTTTCTAAGCTGAGCCAGAGAGCAGGGAGGTGGAGAGCTGGGGAGAAGAGACCGGCCGTGCAGCAGGATGTGCTTTTGCATGACTGTCACTCCAATCCGGATCCCTGACAGCTCGTTCAGAGGGTCTAGGAGGGGAGTGCAGTTACGGTACATACACCTTTGCCTGTGGAAACCTCCTCCTCTATTGGGGCGGTCGTTCCCAGCCCCAGCATTTCAGGGAGGGCCCCCCCCCCATCTAGCCAGCCAGATCAGCTAACCAACCCAGGCGATCAGTGGGTGACAGATGTACCGGCCACATTGCCCTCACCACCGCAGTCTGGATCCTGGTTATGTCTGAACCCAGTGGTCAACATGTGAATCTCCTAGAGCCTGCGTACTTTAGAAGAAGTTAGTCAGCCCGATAGCTGGGAGCTTCCGTTTTTCTCTCCCTCCCCAACCCTCGCACCCTTCCTTCCCTCACCTTTCCCTGTTCTCTTTCCGAATTCTCCTTAGAGCACACCAGCCCAGCTTCGTCCCACAGCCTCCAGTTCCATTCCTGATTTTATCACCAGTTGGGTTCCATGCACTGGACCTGGGCTTCCAGGCTCTGAAATGGGTGTGATCCTACAAAGCAGCAATGTTTGTGGAAATGTTAAGGACCTCAGGTACTGGACTGTAAGGGTTTTACACAGGCGCGCGCGTGCACGCGTGCACACACACACACACACACACACACACACACATACTTGCTTAGCCTCTGGGCAGAGCAGGAACAGCAGAATTCCTCAGAACAATGCAGGCAGAGAACATCTCTCCCCTCCCCTGCTGGTAGCTCCTACCTGGACTTTTGGTGGAATAAGAAATGAGCCTGCAGCCATCTGCTCAGCCACTCCTGGAAGGCGGACTCAACATCCTTTCAAGGAAGGAGCTTCCAGCCCACAAGCAGGGCTAGGGAATGGACGCTTTGCTTCACGTTCTGTGCCCAGGATGCAGGCCCGAGCTTGCTCTCCACCCGAGGCTGGTTTGATTCTCAGAAAGTCTTCCCTGAACATCAACAGACCCAGAGAATCTGTACCCAGTGAGTCCAAAACCACTGTTTCTGGCCAAATGAAAAGTTCCAGTAGCTTCCTCAGAGTCTGCAGAGTTATTGTGGAGGAATGTGAATGTCAGGAAAGGCAGGGCTACAGGGGACAAAGACTCGGTGCAGTATAGTGGCTAAAGATAAAAATAAAATAAAATAAAAAAGAAGCTGGGCATGATGGCCCCAAGCCGTAATCCCAGCAGTCTGAGCGGCTGAGGCAGGAGGATCTCAAGTTCAAGCCCAGTGCAGGCAACTTACCAACTTAGTGAGACCTTGCCTCAAAAATTTAAAGATAAATAAAAGGGCTGGGGATGTAGCTTAATAAGAAGGCCCTGAGTTCAATCGCATCCTTAATACTGGGGAAAAAAAAAAGAGTTCAAAAGTCATCTTTTGATTTTGTGCTCCGTACACACTTTGTGCTGTGCCATTGTTCCTGCCAGCTGTGCAGTCCGGGTTCTGTGTGGGCGCTGTCCTCCCTACTGCACAGCTCCTGGAGGGGGGACGGTATCCTGGGGGGCTTGCCCTCCTCTGGCCGAGGGGGAAGCTCATGATCGAAGCTGTGCCACATGCCGTGTCTCGGAAAGGTGAGGGTCTCTGTCAGTTTGCTGCTCATTTGTGTAGGTGTCCGTGCGCCAGAGCAGTGGGCGTTTTGTTCCTGGGTCTCCAGGATGCTCCGGTCCCTGCCTGTTTTGAGGTCTGTTCTTTGGCTATGACTTCTGTCTGGTGAAATGTCTCTGTGGCCTTCCAATACTCCCTCCTCTTTCTCCTCCTCCCCTTCTTCTTCTTTCCTTCCTCCCCTGCTTTCTCCTTCTCCTCCTGCTCTCCTTCTCTTATTTTGCCTCCTTCCTATTCATTTATTTATTGGTTTTTTCAAGACAGGATCTCGCTATGTAGCACAGGCTGGCCTCAAACCGCCTCGGCCTGCGGAGCGCTGGGATTACAGGTGTGGGATGCCACAGCTGGCATCTTTTCTCTCTTTTGCTTAAATTAACCAGAGTCAACTTCTTTCTGTGGCCCCAATGAGGTAACTTGTACCAGACTTGTCTTCTAGCTGAACACAAATATAAGAAACAGCTAGTTGTTTTCCAGTTAGACAAAAAACATGAAAGAACTGTTTTCAGGCAGCGCAGGGCTGTGGGCCCTGGGAGACGGAGGCACATGGAGCAAGTCCCAGGATCACGCTGGCTTTCTGCCTGGGAGGACTTGTTAGGTTGTGGTGTAGCGGGGAGGGCCCATGGCAGAGCACGGCGACCTCTCGGAGTTGAGGAGACGCAATGTAAAAGGTGGAGGCTGAGAGGCTGGAATCCGTGAGGCACAGTCCCAGGGGCGGTGTTACATGGATCAGCCGTGCCAGAAAGCGGGACAGGGGACCTCTTGAGTCATCGGCTGAATGCTAAGTTGCCCAGGTGTTGGGTGAAACGCTACAAGGCTGGCAAGGAGCGGCTACGGGGGAGCCTGTTACTATGAGCTATAGACTTCCAGAAACACTCATGGGCCTGGGGGATGGTCAAGTTGTAGCAAGCCAGGATGGGAATCATTTGTTGAACATTCAAGGCATTTGTTACAGACCGCAGTGGAGCCGCACCTTCTTAGTAAGGCTAAACTAGTCTTAAAAGAAAGACCTCTCCAGACCCAGCACCACAAAGCTTAAAAACAAGCCTCGAAGAAGTCAAGCTGATCAATAAATAATTGAACGGTGTGCCAAAATAAACTCCAAAGGAAAATAATGACAGCAGGCATTCAAGGGTGTAACATTCACAATGTCTAGTACCCAATGAAACAATCTCTAGATACCTGAAGAGTCAGGGCAAAGTGATTCGCTACCATGAGAAATACCCATCCACATAAACAGACCCAAACTGACAAAGGGGATGTTAACAGAGAATGACTTTAGGATGACTATTAAAATATGGTCAGTAAAAACAAATAAAATATGGTCAGTAGCCGGGGTGATGACACATGCCTGTAATCTCAGCACTTGGGAGGCTGAAGCAGGAGGGTTGCCATGAGTCTGATGCCAGCCCAGGCTAGAGAGTAAGGTAAAGGCCAGCCTGACCTGCTGCATAGCAAGACACTGTCTCAAAAAAAAAAAAAAAAAAGTTAAAAAATGTAAGGAAGGACACAAACATGGTGAGAAGCTAAAGATATTTTAAAAAGCACTGCATAGAACTTCTAGAGAGGAAAAAAAATATATTTACAAGAAGAAAATTCCTAGATGAGTTTGACAGCATATTAACAACTATAGAAGACAAAAAGCAATGACTGTAGTGACATAATAATAGAAGTTATTCAAACTGAAGAACCATGAGAGAAAAAGCCTGAAAGAAATATCAGAGCATAAGGGACCTATACATCAGTATGCGATAGTTTACCCTACATGCACTTGGAGTCCTGTTAAAGAGGCAGGGAAAAAAGAAAAGAAAGAATAATGGCACTATGCGTTCCAGATTAATACATAAGCTATATAACTACAGGTCCAAGAAGCCCAACAAATCTCAGTCAAGATAAGTATAAAGAAAAAAAAATCAAGACAAAACATAACCAGATCTCTTCAGACTACCAATGAAGGGGAAAATATTAAAAAGTAGTTCATGCAAAAAAAGCGGGGGGCACATTACATATAAAAAACAACAGTACAGCTCGGGAGACAATGGAATAAAATCTTCAATGTACTTAATTAAAAAGTAAAAAACAACCAAGACTCTGTCAACCAAGGGTCTATGTCTAGTGAAAAGAGACTTTAAAAATGAAGGGGAAAACCGTTTCAGAGATAAACAAAAGAGGGTGGGATTTATTCAAAGTGATTCTTTCTCAGGCTGCGGAAGACGGTACCAGATGGAAATGCAAGATCTATATGAGAAATGACAAGAGCCAGAAATCATAAATATGTGAGTAAATAAAAAAGGCTCCAGTGTTCTTGTTTTGTTTAAAATGTCTTCGAATTATTCAGAGTGAGACTCCCCTGGCATTTCAGAGTCTAGAATCAAGATATAGAAGCTAGGATCTATACGGCATTTCAGACACAACTTTGTCTCAGAAGTGTGTCTGACAAAATGTTAGTGTGCGTTAGCTAGGAACAGCAGATACACGGGTAATGGGTGCACTTACTTTTGTGCTGATATTTAAAAGCTTAAAATCATCCCCACTCTCTTGTAATGCAGAGCCACTCGAGGCCTTAAGAGTTAAGAAAGTTTTCTAAGGTTTGCACTGACTACATGACCACTTCACCTTCCCAGCCAGAATCCTCAAAGCCTGAAACTAACTTTCTTTTCTTTTGCTTCTTTTCTTCCTTCCTTTCTCTCCTTCTTTCCAGTGCTGGAGATTGAACCTAGGACTTTGGCACTGAACTATACCTCCAGCCCTTTTAAAATTTTTCAAATTTTTGAGACAGAGTCTTCCAGTGTTGCTAAGTTGCCCAGACTGTTCTTGCACCTGTGATCCTCCTGCCTCAGCCTCCCAGAGTGCTGGGATTATAGGCATGCACCACCATGCACCACCATGCTTTGGTTTTGAAGTCAGAAACTTCCTGAGAGCAGACATGATGTTCAAAATGTTTCCATTTTGGAGCATTTTAGATTAGGGATGCTCAATGGGCAAAGTGAGTGCAAATGTTCCCAAATCTAAAAAGAAAATTCTTAAATTCAAACACTCCTGGTCCCACGGCCTTTGAAATTAGGGATATTCAGCCTGGGATGCTTGCACACAGATGATTAAATCTCTCTGAGCTTCCATTTCTTCTCATAAAACGGAAGTAAGAAAGTGTCTACCTCCCTGAGTTGTTGGGATCATTGCCTAAGAGCTTCTGTGAGTCAGGGTGCCTTGGTTTACAAGTGACCAACTCACACTGTCCTAAGCACGAAGCAATTATTGTCTCGGGGAATTGGGAAGTTTCAGGTACTGCTTGATCCAGGAACTCCAGAAATACAGCTGGGACTCTCCCTCTATCCGTCATTTTTGCTTTCCGTGGTTTTGTCATCCCTGGGTAGTTAGTGGCAGTGGTAACCCCCGGCAGTTCCAGCTCATAACCTACCACATAGCAGAAGTGAGAAAAAGCAAGTTTCCCCTTCCCAGTAGTATGGGCAACTCCAATTTACTCTCATTGACCCACCCTGGGTCACACGTCTGCACCTAAACTGAGCAGTCCTGTCTCTGATTGGCTGGGTCTGGATCATATACCTTCCCTTGGAACAAAGGGATGGAAGGGAGCTGGGGCCCCAGCAAAGATGGTGTCACAGATGCTGATCCCACAGTACAACAGACACTGGCTGCACTTGTGTAAGGTACTGGCCAATAATAATTTTAAAAGGGCCAGGAATGTGGCTCAGTGTGAAGGCTCTGGGTTCGACCCCCAGTACTAGAAAAAAAATTTTTTTGACTGGCCAGGGATGTGGCTCAGGGTAGGGCACTTGCCAGATTCGAACAAGACACCAGGCACCAGCCTGCTTGGTGATTACCAAGATCAGAAGAAAGGGGAACGCAGGGTCCATGAACACGAGATGCTGCGGGGAGCTCCAGTGTGGTCAGGGGAAAGTGGTCACCACAGGGAGGAGCCCAGCTCGGCAGGCAGCGGTGTGATCAAGCCTTGGGCTCCTTCTTTCCCTGGCCTTGCCTCCAAGTGTGTGTGTCTGTGTGTGTGTGTGTGTGTGTGTGTATCCTTTGGCCTCCCTTTTAGAAGGACCCCTCTCTCTGGGTTTAGGCCCCACCTAGGGAGTCCAAGACGACCTTCAGATCTTTAAATTAATTTACATCCACAGTAACCTTTTTTTCCCACACGAGGTCATGTTTGGAGGTTCTGGGTACTAAGACGTGGACTTTGTCTTTTGGGGGTTTTTTGGCGGAGAAGGGGGAGGCCCTATTAAACCCACCATGGTGGAAAAGCAGGCGACTTCATTTCAGAGCCATTTCTGGGCTAAACGACAAACAGAGAGACCAGGACAGAGCCATGGTCTCCGGTGGTGTGCTCAGGAGTCACAATGGGGTTTTTATCTCTCTGACAGTGCCTTTTCTATTGTTTCGCACTTTTCTCTTTGTTTTGAGGTTTTCTGCCCTCTTTTCTGGAAGGTGCACAAGGCGAGGCTCTGTGGTTATTTTCGCCTAACAGCTGTGTTTCCGGGAGCAGCTGAGGGATTCTTCTGACTCAGCAGAACCGTAGCCGTAACTGTCTCGCAGCCACTCAAGCAAGGCTAGAAATAAAGGAGCCTTTTCAACCCCCTCCTCTTTTCACTTCCCTCCCCGTGGGTACCTTTGGAAAGTCTCACAAAGCACTTTTAAAAACTGCTTCAACCCGATGCCCCGGGCTGGCTGGAGGTGGCCCTGTGAGTCTGGAAAGGACTCGGCCACGCCAGCCGGCTCTGCTGCTCCAAGGGCCCCACCCGGCCTCGAGTCCGCCCCAGGTCTGAGCAGTGAAAGCCCGGGCGGCGGGGCCTGCTGCGGTTTCCCGGGTGTGTCCCCTCTGCACGCTGCCCTCTCCAGGGCTCTGCAGTTTGCAGTGTTTAAACTGTCCCGATTTCACCGGGGCTGGCAGGCTGCTAGGTCTTCCTGCTCAGAGGCCCGGGGTGGTCGCCTGGACTCCAGGATCCCAGAGGACTCGGGGAGGCAGGAAGGGAGCAAGACAGAAAGGAATCCTCACGCCGGGGAACAGGCTGTCTGCATGCATGCTGGTGCCTGCAAAAGGCTCGCGGCGCAGCTGCATTCTGAGGCTCATTGCTGCTGTTCCGAGAAAGAAAGGAACAAATAAATTTAGCTCCGTCCCACGCATCCTTCGCAGCTGCTTATTGACCGAACAGAAAAGAGGCCTCTATTTCAACCCCGGCTTCTCAGCGTTTTGCCTGCTGCTGCCCCTTACAAGGGATTTTTGGAGGAAGTCTCTGATCCCAGCCTCGCTGAGGGCTGCTGAGTTTGAGGCCACACAAGGACTGGGGGGAGGGGGGGGAGAGAGAGTGTGCGTGTGAAGTTCAAGTTCAAGTTCGGGGTGTGTGGTTTCTTTTTGCCATCCTGAAACAAGATGGCGCTGCAAAGGGTTTCCAAATGAGCTTGTTTCTGTTCCTGGAATTTCTAATGCGTTTCTTTGGAAGTCAGAACCTGGGATGGGCTGGGGGCGGGGGTGGAGAATGCCGCCAGCCTGGAGTTCCCGAAGCCATTAGTTTAACAGCACCATTTGTGGAAATAAAGAACTCGCTGACTGAGCTTGAAGTTAGAAGACTGGAACGAAATACTGAGGAGGTCCCCATGGGACAAGGGGACAAGCTGTGGACTTGGAATCGGACAGACCCAGGGTCTGGTGCTACCTCTACCACCTAAGGCCTGGGGTGGAAAAAGTGAGGTGCTGGTCGTGACACTGAAGTTCCCGGGCCTACGTCCTTACCCGTAAAACAGCAGAGATGACACGGGGCTGTCATGAGGGCTAAACAAAGTCACAACCTGGCTACTGTCACCCAGTTCCTGGTGTGACACTGGTATCTAGGGGCCCCTGTTTCCCGGCCAGGCCTACCCCCTTGTTTTCTGACCGCAGCACCCTGCTTTGTCTTCCCACATTTCTCTAGGATGATCCACAGCTCGGCTTCCTGTCAACTCCATAAGTGCGTGGGTGGCCCAGGTGACTCAGAGAGTCTGACACACCCATGGCCATAGCAGTTACTTCCTGGATGTCCAAGGGACTCAAGCTGGGCATTCAGAGGCTACTTCAGGAACTCTTAGGAAGGAAGAAATCTTTCTTCCTGGTTTCCAAGAGACCACTTTTAATTGTGGTGCTGCTGGTGGCTGTCTTTATATAATGGAGGGAAGAGTTGGCCTGAGAACAAAGCCAACACAGAGGAAAACAATAACAAAAATGGAGCGACTATGACCTGATAACCATTTGAGCCGCTTGATCCAGCCATGCCTGAAGCTACTGCCATTTGGATTTATGAATTATTCGAACCAATATATTCCCTTTGTAGTTTCGGTTGGCCTAAGTTAGGTTTATGCCTTTTGTAACTGGAAGAATCCTAGTAACACACCATTAAATAAATATTTTTTAAAATCTGAATTTACTTGTTGCCTATCCAGAACTAAGAAGCAGGCAGATAACTGCTCAGGGAGACAAAACAAACAAACAAAACCAAAAAACAGGAAGGAAGGGGTCTTAGCGTAAGACATGCTGGGCTCCAAGTTCTTCCTTTCTCAGCAGCTCTGAGGTCTTGGCTGGGTAACTTTCCCGCAGGCCCTGTTTTCTCACCTGTGGGATGAAATAATACAGCACCAACTTTGAGTTGCAGCGTATGTGGACAGTTGATTCCAAAGTCAGTTGGATGCAAAATCTTAGATGAAAAAAATCACCGAGGCTGCCCTCCCCAGAAAGGCAGCACCTTAAGTCTCAGCAAACAGTCACCACACAGCCATGGCCACCAGCCCTGCTCCTTCAGCTGAGCACCAGCGAGGGAGTTCGTTGGGCCTCAGACCTGTATGCTCTTTGAGGGGCTGGGGCTCAGTGGCTCTCTCAGTGGTAGAGCCCTTGCTTGGCACCCTCAAGGCCCTGGGAGACCCCTCCCTGGTGCTGCAAAAGGTGAATTTTAAACTCCAGGCCAGTGACCCCACCAGCGTGATTTTGTCCCCATTCCCCGAGACATTTGGCAATGCCTGAAAACCCTTTTGCTTGTCACAATGTGGGGTGAGGGTGGTTGATAATGGCATTTAATGGAGGACACGTAAAAGAAACATAAAGAAGAAACCAGCACCCCACGTTTCCGCTAAAAGTGAGGAACAGAAAGAGACTCCCGGGTTTCTGGGGAAAGGCAGGGCTCTCATTCCTTGTGGGAGTGTTTACCATGGGCCTGAAGGTGGCTCCTTTCTGCCCTCGGATCCCCGTGGGCACCCTAAGGGATGACCCAGGGACTGTGCCCTTCTCTCCCGGGTTCCACACCTGCTAACCTGGACCTCTCCACCCCTTCGCTCCCATTCCCAAGGCTCCCAAACCCCAGCCTGACACCCGGAGAGGCTCAGCTGTCCTCACCATGCCCACTGCAGGACTGCGACTCCTCCGCATCCGGTTCCACGGTGCCCCAGGGTACTGCGTGCTTCCCTTCCTCCGCAAATCGGGATCCCAGCAGGCACAGCTGGAGAACACTCGGCACGGTTCATGCCGCGCACCCACCTTGTGTCAGGGCGGGGTCCCTCTCGCTCCTTCTTGTATTATTTTTTTGCCTTTGTCCGTCGTTACCACTTCCTACCGTTTCCCTCCGGCAGCGACTCCGGTGTCTCCAGAACGAACCCTCCCCACGTCTACGTGGTTCTACGAGCGCATATTTTGCGCCGCCGTCCATCTCGGTCTGGTTCCCACTTTGCTTCCTTTCTCACTCCGTCTTTAAGCTCCGTCCTCGGTGACACATGCGCTCCCAGGGCCGGCCTGCCCGCTGTGTGTGCTTTTCCGTCACCTGCACGCAGCCGGTCTGCTTTATTCATCCCCCGGACACGGACACACACGGCTCATCTTTGGCTCCTCGCCCTGAAAACGTTGGTGGCCACCGGAGTCATCACACGTGTTTCCTTCCGCGTGGTCAGATGCAGGATCATCTCTGGGACACACACCGCAGAGAGAGGGCATTGTGTCACAGATAGTTATGGGGTGAACCGTGTCCCCCCTGAAGGTGGGCTTCTCCTGGGACGATGGAGGCAGCTCCAAGCCAGGGAACCCTGAGGACAGACGCCACCCTCTGAAGCTGGGGAGAGGCAAAGAAGGACTCACCCTCCAGACTCAGAGCATGACCCTGCCAACATGAATTTCTCCGACTATGGGCAACCTAGAACTTTCTAGAATGTTCTCTCAAGTATGGCTATGATAACTTGGATCATTCTCGTGCAGATTTATGCTGCGTCCATCATTCATCCGCCCACCCATCCTACTGTCTGCCTGTCACTCATCCATCTACTCATCCACCGTCCGTCTATATATCCACTGTCCACTCATCTACCCACCCACCGTCCATCTCTCCATCTATCTGCCCATCCACCCACTCATTCTACAGATCTTTACCTCAGCGCTAGGGTCGCATAACTAAAAAATTCAACCAAATCTCTTCCTTCACGGCGCTCATCATAGGTAGGGAAGGCAGGTGTGAAACTAGTAGTCGTAATTACTCAGTGGCTTGTGTGCTCATCTCTGTAAACAAAAATACAGTGCTGATGAGGGAAGGAGGGGAGCCAATGCCAAGGGCCCTGGGGCTCACGAGAGACCCGCTGCAAAGAGGAGCGTGACTCTGAGGTGGTGCTGGGGTGATTGGAGAGAGACCCGCAGGCAGGGCTGGGCTCTGCACCGCAGGTGTGTGGCAGTGAGGTCGGGGTGCACTGGGTGCTTGTGAGCGAGTGAGAGTCTGCTTTGCCAGAGTGGAGGACAGGAGACTGGTCCAAAAGCCAGAATATCCCTCTGGGCTCTGAGCCTTGGCGGTGAAGCCCCACAGCAGATTAGGAGTTAGAATGCCTTCCACCACGGTGGCTCATTTTGTGATCAGACCCCTCAGTTTGCTGACCAAGAAATGGGCACCCATCTCCAGTTCACAGAAGTGAGGAATGGCACCATCTTCCTGGAAGGCCCCAAGGTTCCCCTGTGGGGGGAAACTGTGTGACTTCATCAATTTTTGTAATCACTCAAAACTCCCACAGGATAAGTTGAAGGACTGGCTAACCCTTGCACAATCCGCTTCCATTTTTTTTTTTTTTTTTCTTGGGGACACAAAAGCTGCAGGAACTTGTCTCGTTTGTCTGAGAGCAAAACCGTACGGTCGTGATGGCGAGGAGTCCGGTCACCTCCCAGGGTCACACAGCAAGACAGCGAGAGATGCGGGGGGAGGCGACAGGCTTCCCACCTCTTGGCCCACCACCCAACTCGGGAGAGCCAGGCTGGGGCTGGGCTCCTCCTGGGGTGAGGGAGACAGCGCCCCAATCAAAGCCGCAACAGAGCCACTTATTTACCAATGCCCCAGTTCACAGGCTGCGTCTTAGCCCCTCCAAGGATTTAGCTATGCTCACAGCTAGAAACAAGCTGATGTAAAGCCCCACGATCCGATGCGCCCTCCGTGTTGAGGACGCGGTATTCCATGAGGAAAACCGAACTGCTTTGAGGACAGCTGGATGGATGAGCCTGATGTTAGAATCTCGCCAAGCACTTTCAGGGTTGTCCTATTAGAGGGCGGCACCCCAGCTCACATGTGGCAGGTGGAGATTGAGATCCCCAGTGTGCAGCATGCAGGCAGCAGGCCCAGACTTCACCTCCATCCTCAGGCCCTCAGGCCACGGGGCTTCTTGGTCCTGACCTAATTTCAGAATCCGAACATTGAAAATTCATTGTTGGTTCAGATGGTTGGGGAAATGCAGGGCTTTAAGCTGTAATCCTTGCCCTCACGAGACTTCTGGTCTACTTGAGAGGGTAAAATGCATGGGGCATGGTAGAGCCCGCCTGTAATCCCTGCATTTGGGAGGCTGAGTCAGGAGGATTGTGAATTCGAGGTCAGCCTGAGCTACACAGAGAGTCATTGTCTCAAAACACAGCAACATCAACAAAAGTAAATTGTTAGATACTGATGATAGATTATAGATAGGGGATATGTACATAACCAAGAGGTGGGTAGTTGTGTTAGATAAATAGCCATAAGCATAGCAGCCTGTACTCGCTTCCAACTACATTATGCCCCCAATCAAATGCCCGAGGGCAGACTGAGCAAACAGGTGGCCTTTTTCTCAGCCCTGATGGAGGTCCCTAATTGCTCATAGCATCTGTTGTGGAAGGAATTGTGTCCCTCAACAAGATACATCAAGACCTAATCCTCAGAACCCAGAAATGTGACCTGTGAGCTATAAATCAAAGGAGGTCATTCGTGTAGGCCTGGATCCAGCAACTGAGGTCCTCATGAGGAGCAGGTGGCTTGGCCACAGCCACAGAAGAAGGCCCCGTGGGGACCCAGGCACGGCGGGAAGCTGATTGTAGGAAGACGGAGCTGCAGCCTTAAGTCAGGAAGCACTCGGGGCCGCCAGGCACGGGAGGATCTTCCCCTGGAGAATCTTCCCCTGGAGACACCGCAGGGATCTCAGACATCTTTGAGGAGATTGAAGAAGCCCAGCTTCCAGGCCAGAGAGGAAATACACTGATGTTGTATGAGGCCACCTGGCCTGGGCCATTCTGAAACAGCGCCCGAGGAAAGGAACACAGATGTGTCCGTGGCAGCCCTGATCTACCCTCTCTTGGCGTCTGTTGGCTGAAACCTGTTTGTGGTGGGCGGGCTGGGCCAGGCTTTGAAGAGGGTGGGATGCAGGTGGGGGTGCCTAGTATGGCACTCTTTTAAAACGGGCCTAGCAACTGTCGCCATTTCCACCTTCCTCTTCCATCTGCGGACATCTGTGCAGAGCCAGCAGCAGCGGCAAGCTGTGGATACCACAGAGGTCACCCAAGGGCAGGTCCGTAGCATCTGCTTTGCAACCACACAGCACAGCACACATACAGCACATGCGTGGAGTGCGAGCGCACACTCACACACACACGCACACGCACACACACATGCGCACACGCACGCGGAGTATGTCTATTCTAGGCGCGCTCATTAGCAGCTCACTGTAATCACCCTTGACGCTTGCATCTCAAATACCGAG
>NW_022974681.1:0-8516 GCF_012274545.1 Fukomys damarensis
AGTGAGCTATCCCTGACCTGGCATTCATATAGTGGACCATTTCAGACTGGTTAGGCATTCAGTAAACATGCACTCGACCAAAGAATCATCCAGAGGTCTGGAGAGTACTTTTACCATATGCAGTTGGCCTGCCCTTGCCACAGCCAGAAGCCAGGGCAACCATGAAAACTGGTGAGCATGCAGTGAGCCCGCCCTCATCCCGGGGTCAACCAGGCAGACTGGTGTGTTCTGCTTAGCATTGCAAACACGCCATACTCATATCATCCTTCACGCAGCAGAACCATGAGGAGCAGTTAGCCACACAGTGAGCTCACCAGCCTCCTGGCCTGCAAGCAGTGGACAGGTGAAGACCGGTTTCAACTCAGAGATGCACACTCATCCTGGTCGGCATGAAGCACACCATTTACTACCTGTTCGCCAGATAGTGAGAACCACCTCACCTCATCCTTCATCCAATGGAACTTTGAACAGCAGATAACCATGGAGTGAGTTCACACTCATCCCAGGCTACATCCAGCAAACCAATTAGTCAGGCAGTGTGCTCGTACTCACCCCAGCCTGCATCCAGATGTCTGAAAAGGAATGGTTATCAGTCAGTCTGCCCTCACTTCAGACTGCAATCTGTGGAAAAACAAGCAGAGCATAGCCATGCAATAAGCCCACCATCACCCAAGTCAGCAAAAGCAGACAATTGAGCAGTGGATAGCCATGAAGTGAGCCTGCATTCCCACTATCTGCTTCCTGCAAAATCACTAGCACTGTTTAGCAGCACAGAGAGCCTGCCATTGCCCCTGGCTACATCCTGGGATTCAGTTTTGGCCGGTTGGCAATGCTGTGAGCCCGCCCTCACTACCCCAGAAAACATGCTGGCTTGAAAATGCCAGTCAGCCCCACATTGAGCTCACCCTGTCTCGACCTGCATATAGTGGACCATTTCAGACTGGTTAGCCATGTAGTGAACCCACACTCGACCAAAATATCATACAGAGTTCTAGAAAGTAGTGGTTAGAAACGCAGTGAGCCTGCCCTTGCTGCAGCCAGGAGCCATGGCAATAGTTAAAACTGGTGAGGCTGCAGTGTGCTCATGGTAGCACAAGCCTGCATCCAACCATCTGTAAATGAATGGCACATACTTACATTCCTAAATCATTCTTAACACTGACCTCATAATAACCCTAATGCTCACACTCAAACACAAACTACACCACACAGGAAGTGAAATAGGTAATCTATTTCTACCTCTAAACCTATGTCTAACCCTACACTCAAGACAAACACTACCCATTATATCTACACTGCAATTCTCAGGTGCTTGGAAAAAAACAGTACAGCTCACCCTCCTAAAAATCAGTGCCCTAAACTTCATTCTCATGGGTAAATTTTCAGTTATGTGAATTCCATCCACATCATTCTCACCAATTCTAACCCTAAACCTAACTGACAACATGTTTCCTAAGTTCCAAAATAGTGGTACTAAAAGCCCACATTATGGTTAACCCTAAAGCCAAAACTAATGTTGATACTAACTTTGAAACCCACTCTCCAATACCCAGGTACAGAAATTCCAAGGCTTTCACTCACCCTAAACCTAACCCTAACCTTACCCTTAAGCTTAAACCTGAAACATGTGCTTATGTTCCTAAACAATTACTAACACTGACCTCAAATTAAGACTAAAACTCTCCTTCAAACCCACACTACACTACACAGGAAGTGAAATGGGGAGTCAATTCCTACCCTTAAACCTAAGGCTAGGCTTATACTGAAGCCAATCACTACCCATTAAATTTACACTGCTATGCTCATGTACTTGGAAAACTGCAGTACAACTCACCCTCAAGATAATCAGTGTCCTAAACTGCATGCTCAAATGCAAATCATCAGGTAAGGCAATTCTATCCAAAGCATTCTCACCAATTCTAACCCTAGCCTAACCTACAACATGATTCCTGATTCCTAAGAAGTGGTACTTGAACTCCAACAGTATGACTAACCCTAAGGCCAAATCTAATGCTGATACTAACAATGAAACCCACACTCCAATACCCAGGTACAGAAATTCCAAGGCTATCACTCATCCTAATCCTAACTCTAACCATTACCCTAACCCTAAAAGAGGTACTTACATTACTAAATCATTCCTGACACTGAACCTCAAATTGATACTAACATTCACCCTCAAACACAAAATATACTACACACGTAGTGAAATGGGGAGTCTATTCCTACCCCTAAATCTAAGCCTAGGCCTACACTGAAGCCAAACACTACCAATTATATCTACACTGCTATGCTCAGGTACTTGGAAAAACACAGTACACCTCACCTCAAAAAAAAAAAATCACTGCCATTACCTTCATTCTCACCTGCCAATCACCTTCATTCTCACCTGCCAATCATCAGGATAGGGAATTCCATCCGTATCACTCTCACCAATCCTAACTCTAGCCCTAACCTACAACATGATTCCTAAGTTCCAATACATAATACTTGAAATCCTAAACGATGGCTCAACCTGAGGCCCAATCTAATGCTGACACTAACAATGAAACCTACACTCAAATATGCAGGTACAGAAATTCCAATGCTATCACTCAGCTTAATCCTAACCCTAACCCTAGGCCTAAAACTTGTACTTACGTTCCTAAATCATTCCTAACACTGAAGCTCAAATTCTCACTAACACTTATATTCAAACACAAAGTACATTACACAGATAGTGAAATGTGTTGTCTAGTCCTACCCCTATATCTAAGTCTAACCCAACACTCAAGCCAAACACTACACATTTTGTCTACACTACAATGCTCAGATACCTGGAAATGCACAGTATAACACACCCTCATAAAAATCAGTGTCCTAATCTTCATTCTCACATGCAAATTATCAGGTACATAAACACCATCCATAGCCATCTCACCAAACATAATAAACCTAACCATAAAGGACAACATGATTCCTAAGGTCCTCTACAGCAGTACTTGAAATCCTACACTATGTCAATCCTAAGGCCAAAGCTAATGCTGAGACTAACTTTGAAACCCACACTCTATACCCATGTACAGAATTTCCTATCTTATCACTCACCATAAACCTAAACCTAACCCTAAGCCTACTTCTAAAATAGGTATTTATATTCTTAAATAATACCTGACAATGAACTTCAAATTAACACTAACAGTCTCCTTCAAAATCACACTATACTATACAGGTAGTAAAATGGGGAGTCTCTTCCTAGCCCTAAATCTAAGGCTAGGCCTACACTGCAGCCAAACTCTACCCATTATATCTAAACTGATATGCTCAGGTACTGGGAAAATCACAGTACACCTCACCCTGAAAATAATCAGTGCCCTAAACTTCCCTTTCACATGCAAATCATCAGATAAGGGAATTCCATGCATAGCATTCTCACCAATCCTACCACTAACTCTAACCTACAATATGATTCCTAAATTCCAGTACATCGGTACTTGAAATCCTAAACAATGGCTAACCCTACTGCCAAATCTAATGCTAATACTAACAATGAAATCCACACTCCAATACCCAGGTACAGAGATTCAAAGGCTATCCCTCACCCTAATCCTAACCCTAACCCCAACCCTAAAACAGCTACCTACATTCCTAAATAATTCCGAACACTAAACCTCAAATTAACACTAACACTCATACTCACACTTGGAAACCAACAGTACACCTCACCCACATAAAAATCAGAGCCCTAACCTTCATTCTCACCTGCCAATAATCAGGTAAGGAAATTCCACCCATGTTACTGTCACCAATCCTAACCATAACCCTAACCTGCAACATGATTTGTAAATTTCAATACAGTGGTACTTGAAATCCTACACTATGGCTAACCCTAAGACCAAAACTAATGCTGATACTAACAATGAAAGCCACACTCCAGTACAGAAATTCAATGGCTATCACTCACACTAAACCTAACCCTAAACCTAAACCTAAACCTAACCCAGCCAAAAAGCTACTCCAACCAGGACCCCAACCCTAAGCCAGGTGCACGCATTCTGACAAAACTCCCAAACTCAAACCAAAAATTTACAGTAACTCTAACCTTGAAACCCACACAGCAATACACCAGAAGTGAAATTACAGCCCAATTACTAACCCTAAGCCTAATCCAAGCTCTAATGCTAACGCTGGCACTACTCATCCAAACTACACTGCAATGCTCTGGTACTTGGGAATCCAACACTCTAACTCATCCTCAGAAAAATCCTTGCATTAATCCTAACCCTAAACCAATCCATTATCCCCACACTCCAAAACTGAATTGCTTGAAATACTATGTTGTTCCTAAACCTAACACCAAATCTAATCGTGACACTATGAAACCTACACTGCAACATACAGCTAGTTATATTCCAAGCCTAACCCTTATCCCAACCTTAACCCTAACCCTAAGCCTACTGTAACCATACCCTAGATACCTTCAATCTCACACCAGTGTTACCCATAATCCTGCAATTTACTCTAACATTAAACTTTTAACCCACACTCCAATACACTGGGAGGGAAATTCTGACACTATTCCTAACACTAGGCCTAAGCCTAAACCTAAAACTAACACTACCCATCAAAGCTGTACTCAGTACTCAGATACTAGGAGTCCCACAGTGTACCTCAGGCTCATAGAAATTCCTGCTCTAACTTTCATTCACAAACTGAAATTATCAGGCACATGAATTCCATCCATATCCCTTCAACAAGCCTAACACTAACCCTAACCCTACGCACTATTTCCCAGTTCCAATACAGCGGTACTTGAAATGCCACACTATTCCTAATCCTCAGGCCAAATCTAATGCTGACCTAACTATGAAACCCAAACTCCAATACCCAGGTACTGAAATTCCAAGACTATCACTCACCTCAAACCCTAACCCAATTCCTAACCGTACCACCAACCCTAACCTAGGTGCTTAGCTTCCTTAACGATTCTGAAACCTAGTCCTAAAATTAACACAAACACTAAACTCAAACTCTTACTCCACTATATAGGTAGTGAAATTTTGACTCTATGCCTAACCCTAAGCCAAATCCTAATGCTAACATTAAGCCAAACTCTAATCATTCTAGTACACTGCAATGCTCAGGTACTTGGAATCCCACACTCTACATCACCTACATAAAAATCCTGCCTAATGTGCAATCTAAAAGTCAAATTATCATGCAACTTAATTCCACCCATGTCCCAGACACCATACCTCACACTAATCTTTACCCTAAGCCCTACTTCCAAGTTCCCATACAGTGGTACTTGAAAATCCAACCTATTCCTAACCCTAAAGCCAAGTCAAATGCTGATATTAACTATGAGACTCACACCCCAATATTCAGTTACTGATATTCCTACACTATCCCTGACCCAAAACCTATGCTTAACCCTAACACTGCCATGAATGCTAACCCAGGTAGCTACATTATGAAAACAATCCTAACACTAAACTCTAAATCCTAAACTTAAAACTAACACTAACCATCTAACCCATACTCCAATACACAGGTAGTGAAATTCCAACTCTATTCCTAACACTAAACTTAAGTCTAAACCTATACTCAAACAAGCACTGCCCATTATACCTACACTACAACGCTCAAGTACCTGGAATTCAACACTATTCCTCACCGTCAAGAACATACTTGCCCTAACATCCACATTCACACTGCAATCATCAGGTGCCTGAACACCATTAATATTCGTAATGCCAAACCTAACCCTAATTGTAAACCTAATGCAAAATCTCAACACTAATGCTAACCCTAAAGCCTAACCGTAAGCCTAATCCTAACCCCTAACTACTACCGCTAACCCTAAACCTAACACATCGCCCACTCACCGCAACAGTATCCCTAAAGCCTTAACCCTATCCCTAACTCAACCCAAAGGCTAACCCAGCCATGACCCTAAAAATAACACAGGTACACACATTCTGACACCACTCCCAATCCTAAACCTAAAATTTACAGTAACACTAACCTTCGAACACACACTGCAATACACAGGAAGTGAAATTCTGGGACAATTCCTAAACCTAAGTGTAATCTATGCCCTAATGCTAAATCTAACAGTACCTATCAGAGTTACACGGCAATGCTCTGGTATTCGGAGTCTAACACTATTCCTCACCATCAGAAAAATCGATGCCCTAGCTGTCATACTCACACTCAAATTAAAAGGTACTTCAATTCCATCCATGCCATTATCTCCACAAAACATCCTAACTAAACCAATCCATTAATTGCACAGTCCAATACTGAGGTGCTTGAAATACTACAATATTCCTAAACCTGATGCCAAATCTAATCGCAATAGTGACTATGAAACCCACACTGGAACATAGCCCTAGATAAATTCCAAGACTAAGACTTGCCCCAAACTTAACTCTAAACCTACAACTACCCTAACCCTAACCTATGTACCTGGAATTGCACATCTCTGATACCCATAATCCTACAATTTATGCTAGCAATAAACATTCAAACCACACTCCAGTACACTGGGAGTGAAATACTGACACTATGCCTAACACTAGGCCAGAGTCTAAACCAAAAACTAACACTAAAGCCAACACTACCCATCAGAGCTGCACTGCAATGCTCAGATACATGGAATCCCACAGTATAACTCAGGCTCATAGAAATCCCTGCCCTAACCTTCATTTATAAACTCAAATTATCAGGCACTTGAATTTCATCCACATCCCTTTCACCAAACCTATCCCTAAACCTAACCACAAACACTATTCCCCAGTACCAATACAGCAGTACTTGAAATCCCACACTATTCATAAAGCTCAGGCCAAAGGTAATGGTGACACTAACTATGAAACCCACACTCCAATAACTAGAAAAAGAAATTCAAAGACTCTCACTCACCCCAACGGTAACCCAAACCCTAAGTACCATGAACTCTAATCCAGGCACTTACATTCCTAAATGATTCCAAAACCTAATCCTAAAATTAACATGAACACTATACTCAGACCCATACTCCACTACATAGGTAGTGAAATTCTGACTCTATGCCTAAACCGAAGCCAAATCCTAACCCTAAACTTAAGCCAAACTTTATGAATCCTTTCTAAACTGCAATGCTCATGTACTTGGAATCCCAAACTCTGCCTCACCTTCAGGAACATACTGGCCCTAAACTGCAGTCTCACATGCAAATTATCATGTAATTGAGTTCCATTCGTGTCACAGACCCCATACATCAACCCCACCTTTAACCAACGCCTTAATTGGAATTTCCAACACAGCAGTACTTGAAATCCAACACTATTTCTACATCAGAGGCCACATCGAATGCTGATATTAAATATGAGCTCCACACTAAAATACACAGATACTGAAATTCCTACACTCTCAATGACCCCAAAAAGAAGCCTAAATGTAACCCTACCAAGAACCCTAAAACAGGTACTTACATTCCTAAATCAATCATAAACCAACCCTAAAATAAACATTAAAACTAAGCATCTAACCAATACTCCATTACAAAGGGAGTGAAATTCAAACAACATTCCAAACATTACACCTAAGCCTGAACGTTCAATCAAACCAAGCACAAAGCAGTATATATACACTACAGTGCTCAGGTACCTGGAATCGAACACGACTGCTCACCCTAATGAACATACTTGCCCAAATCTTCACACTCACAATGCAAAGGCACTTGAACTCCAACCATATTTGTGCTGCAGAACCTAATTCTAATTCTAAACTTGTCCCAAAAACTTCAACCCTAATGCTATCTCTAAAGGCTAACACTAACCCTAACCTAAACCCTAATGAAAACTTTAAAGGCTAATCCTAAACCTAACAATAACCATAACCTAATTCAAACCCTAACACTAACACTAACCCTAACCCTCACAGTCTCCCTAACCCAAACTCTAATCCTAAACTTAATTAAATATCCTAACCCTAACCCTAAAGCCTTACCCTAACCCCAAATTTAACCCTAACCCTAACTCCCTAACTTTAATCCCCTAATATTATCACTAATCCCAACCAAAACCTATAGTCTAACTAAAACATAAATGGTAACTCTAACCCTAATTCTGTTTTTCATTCTCAGAGTACAAAAATCAGGGAATTAAATTCTAACTACATATTTATCCTCATCACTAACCCCAATCCTCACCCAAACCCTAACCCTCTAAACCAAAACCTAACTTTAACTTCCCCTTCCCCCTTCCTCTACCCAATCTACCCATAGCTCTAATGATAAACCTTCCCTTACTTCTACCCCTAACCTTGATCCTACCTCTAACCCTAACCTTAAACCCTAACCCTAACCCCTAACCCAAATCCTCAATTGTTCCCCCATTGTACCTTAAATTTTTCAGTACTGTTAATCCTATCCCTTACCCCAGCATGTACACTAACCCATCCTCCAGTCCTAAACCTAACTTCTCCCAAATCCTCAATTGTTCCCCCATTGTACCTTAAATTTTTCAGTACTGTTAATCCTATCCCTTACC
>NW_022974682.1:0-18354 GCF_012274545.1 Fukomys damarensis
AAATGGAAATTTAAAAAAGGTAAATAAGGAGGCTAGTAGAGATTGAATTGAGGGCAGGGACACAGAGAAAAAAATGAGAACCAACACCTGACAAGCAAAGGTATGAGATGCCAACAATGAAAGTAACTGTACATTATACCTAAAATGCACAAATAAACTCGATGAAAAAAAAAATTCGCAGAACACTAACATGAAAAGACATGTGGCTGTTTCTTTTGGAAAAGTGACCATTCAGGTTGGGACCTACAACCACGCATTCCGGAAGCAGGGCCACCTGAGGAAGAAAAGGCCACCTCTGTGTTGGGTCCCTCACCTGGAAAATAGTGTCCTGCTCAGGTTGGTTACAGGACTTGTGGACGGAACTTCTCCAAAGTTGCAGTTTCAATAAAGCCCAATGGCTCCGATTGCATCTCGCTTATGCCTTGACATCACACAAGCCTCCAACTAGCAGCACAGTCCTATTTTCCAGCCATGGCACAAGAACACAACCCTCACACAAGTGACTGGAGGTGTGTACCTAGATTGTACGACACATTCCAAAACAGGGGAGCACACCTGGAACAACTGAAGGCATCTCAAACACAATTAGATCCCAGGCTGAGCCCAACACGTACTTTCCTTACACTGCCATTTGAACTGTGCTTCCAAAACATGTGGAAGAACGATAAAGCATAGGATTCCCAATTTGGATAAGTCCACCTTTCATTTCAACATGGCTAAGTGATGGTCATCATCTTCTGTGGAATGGCCAGCCACATAATGGGAGGCATGGGAGTTCAAGTACAATACTGTGGAATGCCATGTAAGGAAGAAGAAGGAAAATGAGTAGAGGGGATGTGAAAAGGACCCAGCCAGGGAAAGAGGGACTTGTGGACGTGAGGAAAGAATGAGAGTTTCATGGGCAACTATTCCTGCAGGGCCATCACAGTGGGATGGCAGGAGTGAATACGATGCTGTCACTGAGGAAACAGATGGGGATTTTGCAAGAGAGATCCAAGGAATGGACGGAGCCCCTGCTGAGAGCATCATAACTAGGGGAAATATAGGTACCCAGGAAGGGGCATCCCTCAGAAGTGGGAGGGAGGAAAAGGAGCACTGTTTCAGAGACTATAGAGAAGTCTATCCAAGATATTGGACCGTAGGCAGCATTGGCCAGTGTCACAGGCTGAAACAGGGCCTGAGAAGGAATATTTTTCTACAGAGTGAAGGACACCCTGGGAAGACAAGGACCTGTCCCATTAGATTCCATTCCTGCCATCTTTGGAGTGTCAACAACAGAAACTATTGGGATCAAAGCTTTCCGAGTTTCACTAAGGAGACTCACGAGGCTCTTTCCGGTCACACAGTTGCCTCTCTAGAAGGAGGGCCAGAAAGTGTGGAGATGGCGTGTGATGACAGTCCGATAATCCTGTGAACAAGCTTAGTCAAACTGTGCTGTAATTGAAAAATGCGGAAAGAAACATTGGCTGCTACTGTGACTGGATCTCTCTTCAAACGATACAAGAAGTGAAAGTCAGAGTGTCCACACACCTGCTGGCTGACTTCTAGGATCTGCTCAGGAAGGTTGTTGAGGCCCTGTACCCCCAGGCCATCAGTACTGAGAGTCAAAATTTCTAAGTATCCTCAGAATGTCCTCACACTTGCATTTTTGAACAGGAGCCAGGAGACAGGCCGAAATGGATGGGCATGATGCTCAGGCCTTAGCTTTGTGCTGCTGTCTCCATGGTTCCCACTGTTAACCCTTCCCCAACCCCATGACCACTCATCTCAGCTGCCAACTCTGCCGCATTATCACAGCCTAGTTCTGGGTTGGCATGGGCCCTCATTGTGCACCCTCACTTTCTGCCAGCCTCCGGTAATATTTTATTGATATCAGTGCCCTTAAAATCCACCTCCAACAATCTGACACCACAATTCACAATTCAATTTCCCTCCCTCACATATCTGGGTCCCAACC
Source organism: Fukomys damarensis (assembly GCF_012274545.1). Lineage (NCBI taxonomy): Eukaryota > Metazoa > Chordata > Mammalia > Rodentia > Bathyergidae > Fukomys > Fukomys damarensis. Next base: position 1,958 of record NW_022974682.1, read on the forward strand.
TGCTCAATGGGAGATCTACACAACAGCACAATTTTCACAACACTACAGCCCTCACTCAAGCACCAGATGAGCAGATGAAACACCTGAATGCTTGAGGTTCCCCTATGAAAGTTCCCTGAACCTCAGCACTCTAAGACGTTTTGCTGTTTAACTCAGGGCAAAAGGCCCTTCTCCTTTGGTCTCAAACCATTCTTCTTGGAGCAAGGGCCAAATTGGAAAGGCAGGGCATCATGATGGCTGGTTCCTCCACCGGGCAGTAAGTGGCCTGTTCAGATGAGGTGCAGCAGGAACTGAACCCAGACGTTCCAAATAGACAGAGCTGCCCAAAAGATCAAAGGCCCTGGCTGGGTCTCCCTTAATTTGACATGTCACACAGGCCCCCAAATCCCAGCACAGGCCTATTTTCAAGTCTTTGCAGAAAGAAGAAGCCAATTCAGGAAATAAGGAGAGATGCGTCCTGAAATTCCAGAACAAAGGACAGGCCAGGACATACCAACTGCAATAGTTGAATGCATCTCAGACACATTTACGTCATGGACTGAGCCACCATGTTCTAGTCTTACAATGCTGTGGCACAAAACACGTCCAAAGCATGTTTCGGAATGTTGAGAAGCACAATCCCCAAGACGGTTAAGGACAAAGGTCATATCCGACATGTCATTTGAGGGCTGAAATCACTCACCTTCCCAAAAAAGAGAAAATTGGACAACTGGGAGTGGAACCAAAGAAGTCAGGGAAGCCATGATAGAAGGAAGTAGAGACATGTGGGACGGTGAGGGGATAAAGCAGCATCCAGGGCTCTAGGGTCTCTGAGATTGTGAAGAAAGCCAGATGGTCAGAAGGGAACCTGTTCCTCCAGTGGCTGTGTTTTCACACTGTCCTCAGCAGTGGCTTCTTAGGAGGGAGCAGGAGGCTCTAATGTTCTCAAGGGCCTGCAAATAGTGAGCGGGATAATTGGCATGGAGTCAGGCCAAAATGCTGCCAAGGTTGCTAGGGGAAAAGGGGAAACCAGGAAGGGGCAGTCCACAAGAGGTAGAAGGTAGGAAAGAAGTACTGTACCAGAGACTCAGAAGAAGGGAACCAACATACTGAGCCTTAAGGAGGCACAGGCCCGGGAAAACTGCTGCAAGAGGGACAAAGGAAGTCATCTTTCATTGGGGTGAAGGACACCACATAGTCAAGGAAACGTCCTGTATGCTTCCCTGCCTGGGGACATTAGAGTGTGAACACCAGCAACAGACGCGACTAAAGTTTTGGCAGGGCGAGGGAAGAGGAAGGAGCCTCAGCTTGCCGTTCCAGGTAACAGAGGTTCAAATGTGACAGAGAGCTGAGAAAGACTGGTGATGAATGCGGATGAGCATAGCATAGAGAAAAGAACACTCTACATAAAGCTGAGTTGTACCGGAGAACCGGTGAGAGAGGCACAGTGAATGTCACTGGGACTTTCTTTCCATAAATAGAAGACCTCGCCACAAAGCATGGTATGTCATCCACCTTCGTCCCACATGAGTGAGAGATACAAATCCTCACGATGTCCTCAGTGTGACATCTCTCATGCATGTTTGGGCAGGAGCCAGGACATCTGCCCAAATGGTGAGGTTCACTCTCGGGGCCAAGCCTGTCTGCTGCAGTCTCCATGGTTACCACAATCCAGCCTTCCCTGGCAACCGTGGAAAACGTTCCAAGCTGCCCACTTCCTGGCATTATGACAGCTGAGCTCTGTCATGGCCCTCACCCTAACTGCACACTCTGACACTCTAGCATCCTCTGACCACACTGAATTATTATCTCAGCTTTCCAAATTTGCCTCATTGACTCCAATCTTAGGCCTCTCAATATAAAATCCACATCTATTTCCTCCCACAAAGTTTCAGTCGAATACATCTCAGGAGGAAATCGAGATGGCAAGACCAATTTAGCAGAACAATGGCCTTGGCTCAATGGGTGGATTAAACAGCACTAGCACACACTGCCTGGGCTATCCCTGCGATATGTGCCTGAGTATGATATCCTCCAAAGGGAAATACATAAGTCACACATGTGGAAATACTGAATAGTTGCTCTGGTGTGAATAAACTATGATAGTGCATAGGATCCTAAAGAGATCACTGACAATGGGAAAGAGGATTAAAAGGTCATCAGGTGTAGGGGAGTGGGAAGTGTAGGTGAAAGGTAATAAGGGGAAATAAAAAGCAATAGAAAATAAGAAAATGGAAATAAAAAAGTGTGAATAAGGAGGGTAGTAGAGAGTGAAGTGATGGCAGGAACAAGAGGAAAAAATCAGAACCACGACATGACATGTAAAGGTAGGAGATTCCAACAAGAAATGTAACTGTTCATGACACCTACAATGCACCAATAAACTCAATGAAAAAAAAATTCCCAGAACATCAACAGGCTAAGACATGTGGCTGTTTCTCTTGGGCAAGTGACCATTCATGTTGGGCTCTACAACAACCCATTGGGGAAGCAGGGCCACCTGAGGAAGACAAGGCTATCTATGGGGTGGGTCCGTCACAGGGGAAATTGTGTCCTGCTCAGTTGGGTTACAGGACTTGCAGACGGACCTTCTCAAAAGTTGGAGTTGCAATAAAGCTCAATGGCTCCAAATGCATCCCACTTATGCCTTGACATCACATAAGCCTCCAACTAGGAGCACAGTCCTCTTTTCTAGCCATGGCACAAGAACACAACCATCACTCAAGTGAGTGGAGGTGTGTCCTGAGATTTCACTATGCATTCCAGGGCAGGGGAGCACACCTGGAACAATTGAAGGCATCTCAAACACAATTACATCCCAGGCTAATGCCAACGCTTTCTTGTCTTACACTGCCACTTAAACTGCGATTCCAAAACAAATTGAAGAATGATGAGGCCCAGGATTCCCAATTTGGCCCAGTCCATCTTTCATTTCAACATAGGTATCTGATGGCTGTCTTGTTCTGTGGAATGCCTAGCCACGAAAAGGGAGGCATGGGAGGTGAAGTATAGTACTGTGGAATGACATGTAAGGAAGAAGCAGGAAAACGAGGACAGGGGATGTGAAAAGGAGGCAGCCAAGGCTATAGGGATGTGTGGCTGGGAGGAAAGAATGAGAGGTACATGGGCACCTGTTCTTGCAGTGGCTGAGTGGCACACAGGCCTCCACAGTGGGCTTGTAGGAGTGATTACAATGCTGTCAGTCAGAAAAGAGACTAGGAATTTTCAAGAGAGATCCATGCATCCTGCTTGAGAAGGCCAGTGAGACACAGCCCAAGTTCACACAGGTGTGACTTTCATACATAAAACTTTCAGACTGGATCTGCATTCAGGGCACATGCCCTAACAGAAACAATACTGCAGAGGTCTGGAGAGTCATGGAATAATATGCACCGAGCCAGAACTTGCCAGAGCCATGAGCGATGGCCACGAAGGTAATTGGCGAGCCTTGTATGGAACCTCCCCAGCTCCCAGAATCAAAGATTTGAAGCATTGGGTTCTACCTAGAATGGCTGACATGTCCTACTCCTAACGAACTGCAGGCACGAGCAACTTGAGGAGCTCCTAGTCACAGTGTGAGTCTGCCAGGCCCCGGGATTTCGAGCACAGGACAGTTGAGGTACATTTTGCCACTATGAAATCTGCACTCACACAGCTGGCATCCAGTGCAGCATTCAGTTCCTCTTGGATGCATTGTGAGAACCACCTGGCATCGTTCTCCTTGCCAAGCGACGTTGAGCTGCCTGCTAGCATGATGTGAGGTCACTCTCAGGCTAGGCTCCACCAGGGAGAATCTGTATGAACAATGATCAGGCCGGGCACTCCTGCTCTCAACAGCCTGCATACAGGTCTCTCAAAAGGAATGGTTATAGAATCAGAGAGAAAATATCACTTGGGACAGAACCCGTTTGAAAAGTGTGCAGTGCATTGCCATTCATTGAGATGCCCAGGGACTCAGTAGGCAAGAGGCCACCAGTTGAGCCAAAGGTTTCTGATATCTCAGTCTTTCTTCACCCTCCCTGCCTCCCTCAAAATCCCTAGCATGTTTTAGGAACTCATGGAGCCCTGGCTCATATTATTGTGCGTGAAGCACTACAGTCTCTGGCCAGCCAGCCGAGAGATGAGCCGCATGTCATCCATGGTTGCCTCCAGCTGACCTTTCTGGTTTCGCTGATGCTGCCATGGGCTCAAACAAACCCCACCCCAAGACCAATCACCTGCAAATGAATGGTTCATGAGTTCGTCAGTCTGCTGTCCCTTCAGATTACAACTGGTGTGGAAATGAGCAGGGCCTAGCCATGCAGTCCACCCCGCTTGCCACAGATAGCAAATAGCATACCACGATTGAGGATACAGTCTTGGATTGAGCCTGAATTGCCCCTCTTTTGACTCATATAGAAAACTGAGGACCTGTGAAGATCACAGCCATCCCTTACTCCTACTGTGCAGCATTTGCCCAATCTTCAGTGCATCTTTAGGCCCAGGCTGAACCTGCCCTGCCTAGTTTGACTTAAGTAGACTGCTCCAGGTGCTGTTAGCAATGCCGTCCAAATGTCATCACTCTGCCAGCTATACAGCAAGCAGTCTTCTGAGGACTTGTAGGCCAAATGGCTCTTGCCCTGGTCCTATGTGCCAACTTGTGGATGTTTTAAGGTTCGTTTGCATAGAAAAATGCTGGCCTCAATAAAAAGTCACACAGAGGTCGGTCGAGTAGTGGCAGCATGCAGCAAGTCTATACCTTCCATGCAGCTGCTGGTCGGGGGTACCATGAGGACCACTGGAATACACAGTCAATGCACCCTGTTCCCTGCACACCCCTGGTGATCAAAGGTCCACGGCCTAGGAAATAATAAGAAGGCCCTTCATCTAGAGATAAAATGGCAGAAGTTGGGAGTGGCCAATCAAGCCTCAGTGAGCCACCATTATATTTTAACTGCCTCGCACAGATGACTGGAACCCCTTAACAGCTGCCAGAGTTGTGATTCATACCTTATTGCATGTCATAAACTTTGGGCACTACTTGGCTGGCCAGTGAGACAGCCCTCACGGTTGTCTGCTTCATAGATATGTCGATGATCTTTTGCCGACAGCAGTGAGACGGTCCTCAAGCCAGCAGAAAAGCATACTGCTGGAGAAGGCCAGTCAGACACAGCACAAGTTCACACAGGTGTGACGTTCCTACATAAAACTTTCAGACTTGTTCTGCATTCAGGGCACACCTACTCCCAGAAACAATACTGCAGAGGTCTGGAGAGTCATGGAATAATACGCACTGTGCCGGAATTTGCCACAGCCATGAGCCAGGGCCACGAAGTTAATTGCACAGCCTTGCATTGAATCTCCCCTCCTCCCCGAATCAATGATTTGAAGCATTGGGTTCTACCTAGACTGGCTGACATGTCCCACTCCTGACGAACTGCAGGCATGAGCAATTGAGAAGCTCCTCTTCACAGTGAGAGACTGCCAGTCTCCTGGATTTTGAGCACAGGACAGTTGAGATTCATTTTGCCACTATGAAACCTGCACTCACACGGCTGGCATCCAGTGTAACATTCAGTTCCTCTTGGACCCATTGTGAGAACCACCTGGCATCGTTCTCCTTGCAGAGCGATGTTGAGCCGCCGGCTAGCATAATGTGAGGTCACTGTCAGGCTAGGATACATCAGGGAGAATCTGTATGAGCAATGGGAAGATTGGGCACTCCTGCTCTCCACATCCTGCATAAGGCCCTCTGAAAAGGAATGGTTATAGAATCAGACAGAAAACATCGCTTGAACAGAACCTGGTAGAAAAGTGAGCAGGGCATTGCCATTCATTGAGATCTCCAGGGACTCAGTAGGCAAAAGGTCCCCAGGTGCCCCACGGGTTTATGATATCTCAGTCTTCCTTCACCCTCCCTGACTCCCTAAATAGCTCTAGCATGGTTCAGGAGCTCATGGAGCCCTCGCTCATACCATTGTGCGTGAAGCAGTACAGTCTGTAGCAAGCCAGCCAAGAGATGAGCTGCATGACATCCATGGCTGCCTGCTTCCAAACTTTTGGGAGTCATTGATGCTGCCATGGGCACAAACGAACCCCAGCTTGAGGGCAACCACAAGCAATGGAATGCTTCATGAGTTCATCATCCTGCCGTCCCCTCAGATTACAACTGGTGGGGAAATGAGCAGGGCTTAGCCATGCAGGCTACCCACCTTGCCCCAGAGAGCAAATACAACAACAAGATCCAGGAAAGAGTCTTACAGTGTGCCTGAATTCCCACTCTTTTGACTCACATAGAACACTGAGAACCTGTGAAGAGCACTGTGAGCCCTCACTCCTACTGGGCAGCATTCACCTGACCTTCAGTCCATCTTTAGGCCCAAGCTGAACCTGCCCTGCCTCATTTCACGTAAGTGGACAGCTCAAAGTGTGGTCAGCAATGCCATCCAAATGTCATCCCTCTGCCAGCTAGGCAGCAAGCACTCTTCTGAGGACGTGTAGGCCAACTGTGCTCTTGCCCTGGTCCTAGGCCCCACCTTGTGGATGTTTTAAGGATAGTTGGTGTGGAAAAACGCTGGCCTCAAGGACAAGTCACACAGAAGTCTGTGGAGTAGTGGTCAGCAAGCAGCAAGTCTATTCCCTCCATGCAGCTGCTGCTCTCGGCTACCATGAGGAACACTGGGATACACAGTCAATGCACCCTGGTCCCTACCTGGTCCTGGTGAACACAGGGCCAGGGCCTCAGAAGTACAGAGGAAGGCCCTTGGACTAGCCTTCAAATGGAAGAAGGTTGGAGTGCGCAATCAAGCCACAGTGAGCCTGCATTTCATCTTAAGCTAGAACTCCTAAACAGCTGCCAGTTTCGTGACTCATACCTTTCTGCATGTCATAAACTGGGCACTACTTAGGTGGAAATTGAGACAGCCCTCACGGCTGTCTACTCCGTGGATATGGTGAGGGTCTATTGCCCACAGCAGGGAGACTGTCTCAAGCCAGAGGAAATGCATCGTACTTGAGAATCCCAGTGAGACACACCACAAGTTCACACAGGTGTGACTATCATACATAAAACTTTCAGACTGGTTCTGCATTCAGGGCACACCCACTCCGAGAAACAATACTGCAGAGGTCTGGAGAGTCATGGAATAATACGCACTGAGCATGAACTTGCCACAGCCATGAGCCAGGGCCACGAAGGTAATTGGAGAGCCTTGCATTGAACCTCCCCTCCACCCCGAATCAATGATTTGAAGTAATGGGTTCTACCTAGAATGGCCGACATGTCCCACTCCTAATGAACTGCAGGCATGAGCAACTTGAGGAGCTCCTCGTCACAGTGTGAGTCTGCCAGGCCCCTGGAGTTTGAGCACAAGACAGTTGAGGTTCATTTTGCCACTATGAAACCTGCACTCACACGGTGGCATCCAGTCTAACATTCAGTTCCTCTTGGACGCATTGTCAGAACCACCTGGCATCATTCTCCTTGCAGAGAGGTTGAGCTGCCCGCTAGCATGATGTGAGGTCACTGTCAGGCAAGGATCCATCAGGGAGAATCTGTATGACCAATGGGCAGGCAGGGCACTCCTGCTCTCCATAGCCTGCATACAGCCCTTTGAAAAGGAATGGTTATAGAATCAGAGAGAAAGCATCACTCGGGACAGAACCATGTTGAAAAGTGAGCAGGGCATTGCCATTCATTGAGACCCACAGGGATTCAGTAGGCAAAAGGCCCCCAGGTGACCCACGGGTTTCTGATATTTCAGTCTTTCTTCACCCTCCCTGCCTCCCTCAAAAGCCCTACCGTGGTTCAGGAGCTCATGGAGCCCTCGCTCGTACCACTGTGTGTGAAGTGCTCCAGTCTCTAGCCAGCCAGCCGAGAGATGAGTCGCAGGACATCCATGGATGCCTCCTGCTGAACGTTTTGGTTTCACTGATGCTGCCATGGGCTCCAATGAACCCCAGCTTGAGGCCAACCACGTGCAATGGAATGGTTCATGAGTTCATCAGCCTGCCGTCCCTTTAGATTACAACTGGTGGGGAAATGAGCTGGGCCTAGCCATGCAGTACACCCACCTTGCCACAGATAGCAAATAGCACACCAAGATCCAGGAGAGAGTCTTGGGGTAAGCCTGAATTCCACCTCTTTTGACTTGCATAGAACACTGAGAACCTGTGAAGAGCACTGTGAACCCTCACTCCTACTGTAAGGCATTCGCCTGAAATTCAGTCCATCTTTAGGCCCAGGCTGAACCTGCAATGCCTAATTTCATGTAAGTGGACTGCTCAAGCTGTGGTCAGCAATGCCGTCCAAAGGTCATCGCTCTGCCAGCTATGCAGGAAGCAGTCTTCTGAGGACCTGTAGGCCAACTGTTCTCTTGCTCTGGTCGTAGGAGCCACCATGTGCCTGTTAAAGGACTGTTAGCATGGAAAAATGCTGGCCTCAATGAGAGGTCACACAGAGCGAGTAGTGTCATAACGCAGCAAGTCTATACACTCCCTGCAGGTGCTGCTCATGGCTACCATGCGGACCACTGGGATACACAGTGAAAGCACCCTGGTCCCTACCTGCTCCTAGTGAACACATGGCCAGGGCCTAGGAAGTAAATAAGAAGTGCCTTGGCCTAGACATCAAATGGCAAAAGGTTGGAGTACCCAATCAAGTCGCAGTGAGCCTGCATTCCATCTTAGCTGCCTCGCACAGAATGGCTAGGACCCCTTAACAGCTGCGAGAGTCGTGTCTCATACCTTTCTGCATGTCATAAACTTTGGGCACTACTTAGCTGGCCAGTGAGACAGCCCTCACGGCTGTCTGCTCCATGGACATGGTGAAGCTCTTTTGCCCACAGCAGAGAGACTCTCCTCAAGCCAGGGGGAAAGCCTCCTCCTTGAGAAGGCCAGTGAGACACACCACAAGTTCACACCGGTGTGATTTTCATACATAAAACTTTCAGACTGGTTGTGCATTCAGGGCACACCCACTCCCAGAAACAATACTGCAGAGATCTGAGAGTCATGGAATAATACGCACTGTGCCGTAACTTGCCACAACCATGAGCCAGGGCCACGAAGGTAATTGGAGAGCCTTGCATTGAACCTTCCCTCCACCCCGAATCAATGATTTGAAGCATTGGGTTCTACCTAGAATGGCCGACATGTCCCACTCCTAATGACCTGTAGGCATGAGCAACTTGAGGAGCTCCTCATCACAGTGTGAGACTGCCAGGCCCTTGGATTTCAAGCACAAGACAGTTGAGGCACATTTTGCCACTATGAAACCTTCACTCACGAAGCTGTCATCCAGTGTAACATTCAACTCCTCTTGGATGAATTGTGTGAACCACCTGGCATCATTCTCCTTGCAGAGGGACATTGAGCTCCAGGCTAGCATGATGTGAGGTCACTCTCAGGCTAGGCTCCATCAGGGAGAATCTCTATAAAGAATGATCAGGCCGGGCACTCCTGCTCTCCACAGTCTGCATATAGCCCTCTGAAAAGGAATGATTATATAATCAGAGAGAAAACAACGCTCGGAACAGAACCCGCTTGAAAAGGGAGCAGGGCATTGTCATTCATTGAGACCCCCAGGGACTCAGTAGGCCAAAGTCCCCCAGGTGACCAAGGGTTTCTGATATCTCAGTCTTCCTTCACCCTCCCTGCCTCCCTCAAAATCCCTAGCATGGTTCAGGAGCTCATGGAGCCCTCGCTCGTACCATTGTGCGTGAAACGCTCCAGTCTTTAGGCAGCCAGCCGAGAGATGAGCCAGAGGATATTCGTGGTTGCCTCCTGCCGAACTTTTTGGTTTCACGGATGCTGCCATTGCCTATCACTCACTGTAATCCTATCTCCAACACTAAGAGGAACTCTGACCTGAGAAGAGGGATTAACACTCCTACAACCTTCCTCACACTGAACGTGAAATTAACACCAACACTCCCCGTCCAACACTCATGACACTACTCAGGGAGGAATATCGGGGGCTCACTCTTTCCCCTAAGTCTAGGGGTAACCGTTGTCGCTGGCCAGTCACTACCCATGATATTCAGGCCACCATGAGCATTTCACGGGGAACACACATTAGACTCGACCTTCAAAAAAGCCGGTACCCTCACCTTCCGTCCCACATGCAAACTACGTGGAAGGTCAAAACCGTCCGTGTCATGCTCACCAATCCTAAACCTAACCCTAATCCCCAACCTGAATCCTAGGTTGCGTAGGGCAGAACTTGAAGTCCTCCACTGTGGTTAAGCCTCAGGTGACATCTCATGCTGACACTAACTAGGAAACCCCCAGACCGATAGCCAGGTAGCGAAATTCCAAAGCTATCTGTCTCCGGAATCCTCAGCCTAAACCTAAGCCTATCTCTGACCCTAGAGGAGGGACTTACATTCCTACATCATTTCTAAAACTCAGGGTCCAATGAAGACGAGTCCTTACTCTCCGTCACACACTACACTGCACAGGGTGTCAAATGCGGAATCCACTGAATCTCTTAAATGTAGCTCTAACGCTATGCAATGGCCAATCATTACCCATTCTATTAAGGCGTCAATGCTCTGGTCCGAGGGAAAACCACAGTACATCCTAGCTTCCCAAAAGTCACTGCCCTCACCTTCCCTCTCAACCCGACATTGTATGCTGTGGGAATTCCTTCCGTGGCATGCTCACCGGTCCTAACCCTAATCCTAACCCACAACCTGATTCCTACCTTCCCAGACGGCGGACCTTGAAATGCTCCATTCTGGCTGAGCCTAAGGTGAAATCTCATGCTAATACTAACTAGGAAAGCCACTCCCCAATACCGAGGTACAGAAATTCCGAGGCTACCACTCACTGGAATCCCATTCCTAACCCTAACCCTCAGCCTGAACCCGGAGGAGGGACTTACCTTCCTACATCATTCCGAACACGGAAGGTCCAATGAACAGGAACCCCCTGCCCACTTCAATGTAGATGACAAGACACAGGGAGTGGAATGGGGAGCCTATCCCGTCCCCTTCATCGAGATCTAACTGTACTCGCTGGCCAGGAACTACCCATTATAACTACAGTGACATGTTCGAGTCCTTGGAAATACACAGTTCATCCCACCTTCATGAAAGACACTGCCCTCACCTTCCCGCTGACATGCAAACTACCAGCTAGGTGAATTTCTTCTGGATCACGCTCACCAAGCCTAACCCTACCCCTAAGCCACCACCTGATTCCTAAGCTCCCAGAAGGCGGTCCTTGAAATCTGGCACTGTGACAGAGCCTAAAGTGTAATCTCATGCCGCTACTAACTAGGGTACCCACACGCCAATAGCCAGGGAGAGAAAATGCCAGCCTATCACTCACCGTAATCGTATCCCCAGCGCTAACAGGAACACTAACCCGAGAGGAGGGACTTTTACTCCGACGTCATACCTCACCCTGGACGTCCAACGAACACCGACACCCACCATCCAGCGTTCAGGACACTACTCAGGGAGGAAAATGGTGGGCTTACTCCGTCCCCAAAATCAAGCACTAACCCTCCTCACAGGCCCATCGCTGCCCACTATAGCGAGGCCTCCATGGGCAGGTCCCGGGAAACACACATTCGACCCCACCTTCAAGAAAGGCGCTGCCCTCACCTTCTCTCGCACAGGCAAACTACCTGGAAGGTGAATTCCGTGCGGGTCATGCTCGCCAATCCTAACCCTAACCCTAGCCCACAGCCTGATTCCTAGGTTGCCGTGGGATGGCACTTGAAATCCTCCCCTGTGCATAAGCCTCAGGTGCCATCTCATGCTGACACTAACTAGGAAACCCACAGCCCGATCCCCAGGTAGGGAAATTCCAAAGCTATCCTTCTCTGGAATCCTCCACCTAACCGGAACCCTATCCCTGAGCCTCGAGGAGGGACTTACATTCCTACATCATTCCTAAAAATCAGGGTCGAGTGAACACGAAACCTTACCCTCCGTCACACACTACACTACACGGGGAGTCCAACGGGGAATCAGTTACAGCCCTTAAATATAACTCTATCGCTAGGCAATGGCCCGTCACTCCCGATTCTGTCAAGGCGGCAAGGCTCCAGTCCAAGGGAAAGCCACGGCACATCCTGCCTTCACAAAAGTCACTGCCCTCACTTTTCCTCTCAAGCGCAAATTGTCTGCTCTGTGAAATCTTTCCGTGTCGTGCTCACCTGTCCTAACACTTACCCTAACCCACCACCTGATTCCTACCTTCCCTGAGGGCGGTCCTCGACATCCTCCAATGTGGCTGAGCCTAAGGTGAAATCTCATGCTGATACTAACTGGGAAAGCCGCACACCAATACCCACGTGCAGAAACTGTGAGGCTGTCACTCACCGGGATCCTCATCCTAACCCTCACTCTCACGCTTTACCCAGGGGGAGGGACTTACCTTCCTACATCATTCCAAACACTGAAGGTCACATTGACATGGGCGCCCCGCCCCATGAAATGTAGACGACGCAATGCAGGGAGTGGAATGGGGAGGCTGTCCCGTTCCCTTCATCAAGCTCTCTCTGCACTCGCTGGCCCGGCAATACCCACTAGAAATGCAGTGTGATGTGGAGATCCATGGGAATGCCCAGTGCATCCCAGCTTCGTGAAAGACACTGCCCTCACCTTCCCACTGGCACGCACACTACCCAGTAGGCGAATGCCTTGTGGATCACGCTCATCAACCCTAACCCTAACCCTCAGCCACCACCTGATTCCTAAGCTCCCAGAAGGCGGTCCTTGAAATCCGGCACTGTGGCTGAGCCCAAGGCGCAATCTCATGCCACTACTAACTAGGGAAGCCACACACCAATAGCCAGGGAGAGCAACCACCTGCCTATCACTCACCAGAATCCTATCCCCAGCGCTAACAGTAGCCCTGACCCGAGAGGAGGGACTTCTACTCCGACGTCATTCCTCACCCTGGACGTCCAAGTAACACTGACACCCACCTTCCAGCGCTCAGGAAACTACTCAGGGAGGAAAATGGTGGGCCTATTCCGTCCCCGAAATCGAGAGCAAACCATCCTTGTGGGCCCGTCGCTGCCCACTATAGCGAGGCCCCCATGGGCAGGTCCTGGGAAACACACCTTCGACCCCACCTTCAAGAAAGGCGCTGCCCTCACCTTCCTTCTCACAGGCAAACTACCTGGAAGGTGAATTCCGTCCGGGTCATGCTGAGCAATCCTAACCCTAACCCTAGCCCACAGCCTGATTCCTAGGTTTCCGTGGGGCGGCACTTGAAATCCTAACCCGTGCTTAAGCCTCAGGTGCCATCTCATGCTGACACTAACAGGAAACCCACAGCCCGATCCCCAGGTAGCGAAATTCCAAAGCTATCCTTCTCCAGAATCCTCCGCTTAACACTACCCCTATCCCTGAGCCTCGAGGAGGGACTTACATTCCTACATCATTCCGAAAACTCAGGGTCCAGTGAACACGAAGCCTTACCCTCCGTCACACACTGCAATACACGGGGAGTCCAATGGGGAATCCTTTCCAGCACCTAAGTGTAGCTCTAACGCTAGGCGATGGCCCATCACTCCCGAATCTGTCAATGCGGCAAGTCTCCGGTCCGAGGGAAAGCCGCGGCACATCGTAGCTTCACAAAAGTCACTGCCCTCACCTTACCTCTCACGCCCAAATTGTCTGCTGTGTGAATTCCTTCCGTGTTGTGCTCACCTGTGCTAACCCTAACCCTAACCCACCACCTGGTTCCAACCTTCCCGGAGGGCGGTTCTCGACATCCTCCACTCTGGCTGAACCTAAGGTGAAATCTCATGCTGATACTAACTAGGAAAGCCGCTCACCAATACCCAGGTGCAGAAACTGCGAGGTTGTCACTCACCGGGATCCTCATCCTAACCTTCACCCTCAGCCTGACCCTGGGGGGAGGGACTGACCTTCCTACGCCATTCCGAACACTGAAGGTCACATGCACGGGGCCCCCCTCCACCTGAAATATACACGACGTGACGCGGGGAGTGGAATGGGGAGCCTGTCCCGTCCCCTTCATGGAACTCTCACCCTACTTGCTGGCTCGGCACTACCTACTAGCACCGCAGTGCGATGCTCGGGTCCTTGGGAATGCCCAGTGCATCCCACCTTCTTGAAAGGCGCTGCCCTCACCTTCCCTCGCACAGGCAAACGACCCGGTAGGCGACTTCCTTCCGGATCACGCTCACCAACCCTAACCCTAACCCTAATCACCACCTGATTCCTAAGCTCTCAGCAGGCGGTCCTTCAAATCCGGCACTGGGGCTGAGCCTAAGGCGCAATCTCATGCTGATACCACCTAGCGAACCCACACCCCAATAGCCAGGGAGAGAAACTGCCAGCCTATCCCCCACTGGAATCCTGTCTATCCCCAGCGCTAACTGTAGCCCTGACCCGAGATGAGGGACTTCTACTCCTACGTCATTCCTCAGCCTGGACGTCCAACTAACACCGACACCCACTGTGCAATGCTAAGGACACTACTCAGGGAGGAAAGCGGGGGGGGGCCTCTTCATTCCTGGACATCGAGCGCTAACTGTCCTCGCTGGCCAGTCATTGCCCACTATAGCCAGGCCTCCATGGGCAGGTCCCGGGAAACACATATTCGAACCCACCTTCAAGAAAGGAGCTGCCCTCACCTTCCCTCGCACAGGCAAACAACCGGGAAGGTGAATTCCATCTGGGTCATGCTCACCTATCCTAACCCTATCCGTAGTCCACAGCCTGGTTCCTCGGTTGCCGTGGGGCGGCACTTGAAATCCTCCCCTGTGCTTAAGCCTCAGGTGCCATCTCATGCTGACACTAACTAGGAAACCCACAGCCCGACACCCAGGCAGCGACATCCCAAAGCTATCCTTCTCCGCAATCCTTCGCCTAACCCTAACCCTATCTCTGAGCCTCGAGGAGGGACTTACATTCCTCCATCATTCCTAAAACTCAGGGTCCAATGAACACGAGGCCTTACCCTCCGTCACACACTACAGTACACGGGGAGTTCAACGGGGAATCTGATCCAGCCCCTAAATGTGGCTCTAACGCTAGGTGATGGCCCCTCCCTCCCAATTCTGTCAAGGCGGCAAGGCTCCGATTCGAGGGAAAACCACGGCACATCCGAGCTTCACAAAAGTCACTGCCCTCACCTTACCTCTCACACCCAAATTGTCTGCTGTGTGAATTCCTTCCATGCCATGCTCCCCTGTCCTAATCCTAACCATAACCAACCACCTGATTCCTACCTTCCCAGAGGGCGGTCCTCGACCTCCTCCACTGTGGCTGAGCCTACAGTGAAACCTCATGCTGATACTCACTAGGAAAGCCGCAAACTGATACCCAGGTGCAGAAACTGCGAGGCTGTCACTCACCGGAATCTTTATTCTAACCCTCACCCTCAGCCTGACCCCGGGGGGAGGGACTTACCTTCCTACGTCATTCTGAACACTGAAGGTTGCATGAACAGGGGTTACCTGCACGCTGAAATGTAGACGAAGTGAAGCGGGGAGTGGAATGGGGAGCCTGTCCCGTCCCCATCATCGAGCTCTCACCCTACTCGCTGGCCCGGCACTACCCACTGGCACTGCGGTGTGAGGCGCGGGTCCTTGGAAATACCCCGTGCATCCCACCTTCCTGAAAGGTGCTGCCCCCACCTTCCCTCGCACAGGCAAATTACCCTGTAGGCGACTTCATTCCGGATCACACTAACCAACCCTAACCCTAACCCTACCCCTAAGCCACCACCGGATTCCTAAGCTTCCAGCAGGCGGTCCTTGAAATCCGGCACTGGGGCTGAGCCTAAGGAGCAATCTCATGCCGCGACCACCTAGGGAACCCACACGCCAATAGCCAGGGAGAGAAACTGCCAGCCTATCACCCACCGGAATCCTGTCTATCCCCAGCGCTAACAGTAGCCCTGACCCGAGAGGAGGGGCTTCTACTCCTACGTCATTCCTCAGCCTAGACGTCCAACTAACACCGACACCCACCATCCAACGCTCAGCACGCTACTCAGGGAGGAAAGCGGGGGGGCCTATTCCATCCCGGACATCGAGCGCTATCCCTCCCGCTGGCCAGTCGCTGCCCACTATAGCCAGGCCTCCCTGGGCAGGTCCCGGGAAACACACATTCGAACCCACCTTCAAGAAAGGGGCTGCCCTCACCTTCACTCGCACAGGCAAACTACCTGGAAGGTGAATTCTGTCCGGGTCATGCTCACTAATCCTAACCCTAACCCTAGCCCACAGCCTGATTCCTCGGTTGCCGTGGGGCAGCACTTGAAATCCTCCCCTGTGCTTAAGCCTCAGGTGCCATCTCATGCTGACACTAACTAGGAAACCCACAGCCCGACACCTAGGCAACGAAATCCCCAAGCTATCCTTCTCCGGAATCCTCTGCCTAACCCTAACCCTATCCCAGAGCCTCCAGGAGGGACTTACATTCCTACATCATTCCTAAAAC
>NW_022974682.1:18450-21751 GCF_012274545.1 Fukomys damarensis
CCAGGAGGGACTTACATTCCTACATCATTCCTAAAACTCAGGGTCCAATGAACACGAAGCCTTACCCTCCATCACACACTACACTACATGGGGAGTCCAACGGGGAATCCGATCCAGCCCCTAAATGTGGCTCTAACGCTAGACGATGGCCCCTCCCTCCCTATTCTGTCAAGGCGGCAAGGCTCCGGTCCGAGGGAAAACCACCGCACATCCGAGCTTCACAAAAGTCACTGCCCTCACCTTACCTCTCACGCCCAAATTGTCTGCTGTGTGAATTCCTTCCGTGTCGTGCTCCCCTGTCCTAACCCTAACCCTAACCAAACACCTGATTCCTACCTTCCCAGAGAGCGGTCCTCCACCTCCTCCACTGTAGCTGAGCCTAAGGTGAAATCTCCTGCTGATACTCACTAGGAAAGCCACACACCGATACCCAGGTGCAGAAACTGAGAGGCTGTCACTCACCGGAATCCTCATCCCAACCCTCACCCTCAGCCTGACCCCGGGGAGAGGGGCTTACCTTCCTACGTCATTCTGAACACTGAAGGTCACATGAACAGGGGCCCCCCGCCCGCTGAAATGTTGACAACACGACGCGGAGTGTGGAATGGGGAGCCTGTCCAGTCCCCATCATCGAGCTCTCACCCTACTCGCTGGCCCGGCACTACCCACTGGCACTGTGGTTCGAGGCACGGGTCCTTGGAACTACCCAGTGCATCCCACCTTCCTGAAAGGAGCTGCCCTCACCTTCCCTCCCACTGGCAAATGACCCGTTAGGCGACTTCCTTCCGGATCACGCTCACCAACCCTAACCCTAACCCTAAGCCACCACCTGATTCCTAAGCTCCCAGCAGGCGGTCCTTGAAACCCGGTACTGGGGCTGAGCCTAAGGCGCAATCTCATGCCGCTATCTCCTAGGGAACCCACACCCCAATAGCCAGGGAGAGAAACTGCCAGGTTATCACCCACCAGAATGCTGTCTATCCCCAGCGCTAACAGGAGCTCTGACCCGAGAGGAGGGACTTCTACTCCTACGTCATTCCTCAGCCTGGACGTCCAACTAACACCGACACCCACCGTCCAAAGCTCAGGACACTACTCAGGGAGGAAAGCGGGGGGGCCTCTTCCTTCCCGGACATCGAGCACTAACCCTCCTCGCTGGCCAGTCACCGCCCACTATAGCTAGGCCTCCATGGGCAGGTCCCGGGAAACACACATTCAACCCCACCTTCAAGAAAGGCGCTGCCCACACCTTCCCTCGCACAGGCAAACTACCTGGAAGGTGAATTCCATCCGATTCATGCTCACTAATCCTAACCCTAACACTACCCCACAGCCTGATTCCTCGGTTGCCGTGGGGCGGCACTTGAAATCCTCCCCTGTGCTTAAACCTCAGGTGCCATCTCATGCTGACACTAACTAGGAAACCCACAGCCCGACACCCAGGCAGCGAAATCCCAAAGCTATCCTTCTGCGGAATCGTCCGCCTAAACCTAACCCTATCCCTGAGCCTCGAGGAGGGACTGATATTCCTACATCATTCCTAAAACTCAGGGTCCAATGAATACGAAGCCTTACTCTCTGTCACACTCTACACTACATGGGGAGTCCAACGGGGAATCCGACCCAGCCTCTAAATGTGGCTCTAACTCTACGCGATGGCCCCTCCCTCCCGATTCTGTCAAGGCGGAAAGGCTCCAGTCCGAGGGAAAACCACAGCACATCTGAGCTTCACAAAAGTCACTGCCCTCACCTTACCTCTCACGCCCAAATTGTCTGCTGTGTGAATTCCTTCCGTGTCATGCTCCCCTGTCCTAACCCTAACCATAACCAACCACCTGATTCCTACCTTCCCAAAGGGCGGTCCTGGACCTCCTCCACTGTGGCTGAGCCTACAGTGAAATCTCATGCTGATACTCACTTGGAAAGCCGCACACCAATACCCAGGTGCAGAAACTGCGAGGCTGTCACTCACCGGAATCCTCATCCTAACCCTCACCCTCAGCCTGACCCCGGGGGGAGGGACTTACCTTCCTACGTCATTCCGAACACTGAAGGTCACATGAACAGGGGCCTTCCGCCCCCTGAAATGTAGACAACGCGACTCGGGGAGTGGAATTGGGAGCCTGTCCCATCCCCATCATCGAGCTCTCGCCCTACTCGCTGGCCCGGCACTACCCACTGGCACTGCGGTGCGAGGCGCGGGTCCTTGGAAATACCCAGTGCATCCCACCTTCGTGACAGGCGCTGCCCTCACCTTCCCACTGACCTGCAAACTACC
Source organism: Fukomys damarensis (assembly GCF_012274545.1). Taxonomy (NCBI): domain Eukaryota; kingdom Metazoa; phylum Chordata; class Mammalia; order Rodentia; family Bathyergidae; genus Fukomys; species Fukomys damarensis. The sequence goes on from NW_022974682.1 coordinate 20,729, forward strand.
CGGTAGGCGAATTCCTTCTGAATCACGCTCACCAGCTCTAAACCTAACCCTAAGCCACCACCTGATTCCTAAGCTCCCAGAAGTCAGTCCATGAAATCCCGAAGTGTGGCTGAGCCTAAGGTGCAATCTCATGCTGCTTTCAACTAAGGAACCCACATGCCAATAGCCAGGGAGAGAAACTGCCAGCCTATCAATCACCAGAATCCTATCAACAGTGCAAGCAGGAGCCCTGATCCGAGAGGAGGGACTTCTACTCCTACGTCATTGCTCACCCTGGACATACAACTAAAACTGACAGCCACCATTCAGCGCTCAGGACACTACTCATGGAGGAAAATGGGGGTCCTATTCCATCCCCGAAATCGAGTGCTATTGCTCCTCGCGAGCCCGTCGCTGCCCACTATAGCAAGGCCTCCATGGGCAGGTCCTGGGAAACACACATTCGAACCCACCTTCAAGAAAGGCGCTGCCCTCACCTTCCCTCGCAACGGCGAACTACCTGGAAGTTGAATTTTGTCCGGAATGCTCATCAATCCTAACTCTATCTTTAGCCCACATTCTGATTCTAGTTGAACGGGGGGCGGCACTTGAAATCCTCCCCTGTGTTTCACCCTCAGGTACCATCTCATGCTGACACTAACTAGGAAACCCACAGCCCGATACCCAAGTAGGGAAATTCCAAAGCTATCCTTTTCCGGAATCCTCCACCTAACTCTAACCCTATCCCTGCCCCTCGAGGAGGCACTTACATTCCTACATCACTTCTAAGACTCAGGGTCAAGTGAACACGAAACATTACCCTCCGTCACACACTGCCCTACACTACACTGGGAGTCCAATGGGGAATCCGTTCCAGAACCTAAATGTAGCTCCAGCGCTAGGCGATGGCCCACCACTCCCGATTCTGGCAAGGCGGCAAGGCTCCGGTCCGAGGGAAAACCACGGCACATCGTAGCTTCACAAAAGTCACTGCCCTCACCTTAGCTCTCTCGCCCCATTTGTCTGCTGTGTGAAAACCTTCTC
>NW_022974682.1:22942-24003 GCF_012274545.1 Fukomys damarensis
GCCAGTCGCTGCCCACTATAGCCAGGCCTCCATGGCCAGGTCCCGGGAAACACACATTCGACCCCACCTTCAAGAAAGGCGCTGCCCTCACCTTCACTCGCACAGTCAAATTACCTGGAAAGTGAATTTCGTCCGGGTCATGCTCACCAATCCGAATCCTAACCCTAGCCCACAGCCTGATTCCTAGATGGCCAGGAGGCGGCACTTGAAATCCTCCCCTGTGCTTCAGCCTCAGGTGCCATCTCATGCTGACACTAACTAGGAAACCCACAGCTGGATACCCAGGTAGCGAAATTCCAAAGCTATCCTTCTCCGGAATCCTCCGCCTAACCCTAACCCTATTCCTGAGCCTCGAGGAGGCACTTATATTCCTACGTCACTCCTAAAACTCAGGGTCCAATGAACACAAAGCCTTACCCTCCATCACACACTACACTACACGGGGAGTCCAACGGGGAATCCGTTCCAGAACCTAAATGTAGCTCCAGCGCTAGGCGATGGCCCACCACTCCCGATTCTGGCAAGGCGGCAAGGCTCCGGTCCGAGGGAAAACCACGGCACATCGTAGCTTCACAAAAGTCACTGCCCTCACCTTAGCTCTCTCGCCCCATTTGTCTGCTGTGTGAATTCCTTCCGTGTCATTCTCCCCTGTCCTAACCCTAACCCTAACCCACCACCTGATTCCTACCTTCCCGGAGGGCAGTCCTCGACATCCTCCACTGTGGCTGAGCCTAAGGTGAAATCTCATGCTGATACCCACTAGGAAAGCCGCACACCAATACCCAGGTGCAGATACTGCGAGGCTGTCACTCACGAGGATCCTCAGCCTAACCCTCACCCTCAGCCTGACTCAGGGGGGAGGGACTTACCTTCCTAGGCCATTCCAAACACTGAAGGTCTCATGAACAGGGGCCCCCTGCCCCTGAAATGTAGACGACACGATGCAGGGAGTGGAATCGGGAGCCTGTCCCGTCCCCATGATCGAGCTCTCACACTACTAGCTGGCCCGGCACTACCCACTAGAACTGCAGTGCGATGTACAGATCCTTGGGAATGCCCAG
>NW_022974683.1:0-1774 GCF_012274545.1 Fukomys damarensis
CTCCTTCACTCAGGGAACTGCAATGCAAGCAGCCAGCTGTCTTGCAGGCAGTCTCCCACAGTGGAGATAGTAGATGTTATTTATTACCTTTAATAGACTGAACTACTTAGCTGGAAAATATTGGCTTTTTCTCTTAAATCTTAAAATTTCCCCTGTAATTTTCCTAGACTGTGTTCTGGAAGAACTTCTCATGTGAATGTTAAGTGTAGGAATTACATTCTGATGTATTATAAAATTTTTTTCTAGTTGCATAGACAAAAGGTAGTTCACTTGTTAAATACTATTGAAGAAAACCTGGCCCAAGTGGCAGGCATCCCATATGAGCTTAGCCCAAATGTTTCTAACCAGAAAAAATTAAACAATATTTATAGGCTAACTTAAGAGATTATTGATACAAAACTGTAAATTTCATTGGCCACAGACATAGTCTAAGAGCTTATAAAATAAGCTAATGCATTATTAACTCTGTAGGAAACCAGAGGAGAACTGAGGCTTAATTGGCCTCCTCTGTGAGCACAAAGGAGAAAGCCTGCACTCAGGTGTGGATTATATACTGCAGGGGCTAAGGAAAATTTAAGACACCTGAGGTTAAGTTGTTTACCAGAGTATGTACTAATGAACTGAGAACATTGGCCATTTCTGTGCTACAGGTAAATAATTTCCCCAGTGTGTGCTTTGTGAGAAATGATCTTACTTGTCTCACTTTTCCAGACCAAAAAGAAAAAAGAGGAATTGGACTCCAGAGACAGCAAAAGCAAAGTGTTTAATCCAAACTCTTCTGAGAGTGGAGCCCATACAAACTTAGGCCAAACTAGTTGAGAACCTCTGTTTTTATTCCTAATTCACAGGAGTTCTTCCTCCCATATCCATTGGACTGGGGTCCAGGGTTCACAGTCTATTCTGAGCAATCAATTTCTTCCCACACCTGTGGTTCCTCTCCAATTTTTTTTTTTAATTCCCTCCTCACTCTGTATTTCTCTTTGTAGTTATTTTTAGCATGTTGGATTTCACAGACTGGAGAACAATCAGATCTAGAGTGAATGTTTGTATAGTCTATGGGTCCTTGTTGACTGATCTAAGCCTATATGTAAAGGGATTATTAGAGCAGTTACGGAAATATGAACCAATTAAAAATTTTAACTCACAATCTCTTCCTTTCTTTATTATAGAATCCGTTTTTCATTTTCATGTTTAAAGGGTTTTGTTTTGTAGTTTTCAAATCTTTCTAATGCTGGTTGACTGTCTTCATCATAAGACAATAGTTTCTTGTAATTGCAGGAGATAATGTTTTTGATATGCCACAGATCTTAGTTGGCACAGACTCAATCTTTGGACTAGGACTCTCACATCTGGAATAATGCAGCCTTCTATGCCAGGGCAGACTCCAGCTACAATTATGAGGGATGTTTGAAACAAGTTTGCTAGCCACTGTCGCGAGCCGCGATGTCAGGATCCTGCCAGCAGGTCCTAAACCTGAAAGGACGAGGACAGAGAGATGGGAGGCACTTTTCTTCTCAAGTTGCTTGCTTGCTTGCTTGCTTGCTTGCTTGCTTGCTTGCTTGCTTGCTTGCTTGGTTACAGAACCTCTTCCTTTTATACTCTCCAGCTGCATGGGAGTGAGGGCTGCACGGGAGCACGGGAGCGAGGGAGCGAGGGTACCGCTCACACATTCCAGAGGGAAACAATAACAACCATTATGGGTTACATTTGCTACCAGCTGAACTCACCCGTGGCTATGGGTGAGAGCACGTCCGTGCCAGCGAGGTGACTCAAA
>NW_022974684.1:0-1085 GCF_012274545.1 Fukomys damarensis
TAAAATTTAAAACAAAACTTTATTAAAGCTTTTAGATTTGTTGAAATAATTTTGATCTCTACTGCCTCATTAAAATTAAATGTTTCAAAATAGGGAAGGGTGGAGGAGGTGAAGGGAGGGCAGGGGGAAGGGAAAAAGAAGAGCCAAGATGTATCATGTAAAGGCACAAGATCTCAATGATGAGTGAAACTGTATTTTATACCTAAAATGATTCAATAAAGAAAGAAAACAAAACAAATGTTTTTTAAAATGAGTCTTAAAATGTTTATTTTTCCTTAACTGTCAGGCAAGGCAGTTTCAGGTTGTTTACAAAAATATCTTATTTTTTTATACAGAAATTTAATTGCCCCATTTTATTATTACCCCGCAAATAGGAATAAATGATAGTTCAACATATAAAACTTTCAAAGTGGAGATAGTAGACATTATATATTATCTTTAACAGACTGAACTATTTAGCGGGAAAATATTGGCTTTTCTCTTAAATCTTACAACTTTCCATCTAATTTTCCTAGCCTGGGTTCCAAAAGAACTCCTCATTTGAAAGTTAAGTGTGAGAACTACAAAATTTTGCTAGTTGCATCAACTAAATGTAGTTGGCTTGTTAAATACATGCTACTGAAGAAAACCTGGCCCGAGTGGCAGGCATCCCCTAGGAGCTTACCCAAATGTTCTGACCTGAGATAATTAAATAACATTTATAGGCTAACTTAAGAGATGATTGATACAAAACTGTAAATTTCACCAGCCAAATACATAGTCTAAGAGCTTATAAAATAAGCTAAGGCATTATTACCTCTGTTGGAAACCAGAGGAGAACTGAGGCCTAATTGGCCTCCTCTGTGAGCACAAAGGGAAAAGGCTGCACTCAGGTGTGATTTTATATTGCAGGGGCCAAGGAAAATTTAAGGCACCTGAGGTTAAATTGTTTACCAGAGTATATATTAATGGCTGAGAACATTGGCCATTTCTGTGCTACAGGTAAATTTCCCCAGTGTGTCCTTTGAAAGAAATGATCTCACTTGTCTCACTTTTCCAGCCCCCCCAAAAAAAACCAAAACAAAACAACAACAACAAAAAAAAAA
>NW_022974684.1:1308-2150 GCF_012274545.1 Fukomys damarensis
TTTTTTTTTATTCCCTCCTCACTCTTTATTTCTCTGTGTAGTTATTTTTAGCATGTTGGCTTCCCCAGACTGGAGAACAATCAGCTCTGGAGTGTTTGTATAGCTTATGCGTCCTTGTTCACTGATCTAAGTCTATCTATAAAGGGCTTATTAGCACAGTTAGTGAAATATGAACCGGTTAAAAATTTTACCTCTCACCATCTTTTCCTCTCTTTATTATAGAATCCTTTTCCCATTTTCACATTTAAAAGGTTTTGTTTTGTTTTGTTTTGTAGTTTTCAAGTCTTTCTAATGCTGGTTGATTTTCTTCATCATAAGACAATAGTTTCTTGTAATTGCAAGAGATAATATTTCTGATATGCCACAGATCTTCTTAGTTAAGGCAGACTCAATATTTGGGCTAGGACTCTCACATCTGGAATAATGCAGCCTCCTCTGCCTGGGCAGACTCCAGCTACAATTGTGAGGGATGTTTCAAACAAGTTCACTAGCCACCCTGTGAAAGGATCATCAATTTGAGAATTTTCAGTAACTTCATCACCTGAAGTATGGAAACCTTATAGTGTCTTAGTGATGAATCCATCTGAGACTTTATTATAAAGAATAAAAGTTAAATATTTTCCTCCTAACAAGATATCTTCTTTCCCCAGTATCATACCTATAGGAATCTGGTATTCCCAGGCCATCTAGCTACCTGTATGTAGTTGGCTAACCATGCCATGAAATGCATCTCTTGTACACTTAAATGTGTTATATTACAGAAGTTTCAATGAGAGAGTTTTAACTTCCTAGTTGTGTTTTGAAATGTATTTCTGCAAGAAAGTTAGGTTTCTTGAGCATTT
>NW_022974685.1:0-4000 GCF_012274545.1 Fukomys damarensis
GGTACAGGATGTGCGGCAGGTCAAGGGCAGAGGCCCGAGGAGGTAACTGCGGGTGCCCCTCGTACCAGTGACTTGGGTCTCCCTTGCTTCTCATAATTAAGGAAAACCAGCTCAGCAAGCAAGGAGGGAAAGATATCTGGTTCTCAGGGAGAAGCAGTCAGGGCACAGGGTAGCAAGAGGATGAGGTCGGGGGCCCTGTGACACCTGGGGGGACAAGGTTGGCTTCTTGGTTTCTGTAAAGAGCCAGAGAGCAGATCTCCTGTACTTTACAGCACAGATGCTGTGCTTTTCTAGCACACAGTAGCCACCAAAAGAACTGGAGCTTTCCAGCCAATTGCTTAAGTATTTATAGTTGAGGAGATCTGGCCCGCAGGCTGTTGGTTGCTGCCCCTGGTCTGAAAGTATCAGTCACCCTTTCCTCCTCTCCTTGTGGAAACAGGAGTCGCTGTCCCGATGCTGAAGGACCTCAGAGAACAGAGCTGGGCCTTGTGTGCAGTGGATGCTCCGAGCACCAACCCAGCTGCAGGTTCCGAGGCCCAACCCGGCATCCCTCATCCCAGGGCTGCCCCTACACAGGGTGGCGGCTTCCCCTGGGCCCTGCCCCGCACCGTCTCATCTTCCTGCATTGCTCAGGGTGGAGCGGAGGTGCTGCAGCGACAACAGCAGACCTGCATGCCCAGGGCGGGGCATCACAGCGGGCCCGGCTGCCCCAGCCCACCCAGGACGCAGCTTCGCGGTGGCAGGGAAGGAGCTGCCGCGGACCCCTGGTCAGCTTCTGCCCCGTCCACAGGCCAAGGCTGGTCACATGGCTCTGCTGACTTCTCTCACCCACAGGGCCGGGACTGGGGTGCCTTGGACACTTGGAGGGCAGGTCTCGGACCCCATACACAGTGGGCCCTGACCCCTGACGGCCACTGGGGTGGCAGATACCACGCGGAACTGTCCCCTGGGGAGCTGGAGGTTGAGGCAGGCAGAACATCCCAGCGGCCACCTGGGCAGCCCCCTGGGGTTAGGGGCCTGTGGGTTGGACAGGCCGGAGCAGGCTTGGCGTTTGCCGGGTCAGGCGGGAGAGCCCCTCTCCCCTCCCTCGCCCAGCTGCAGAGGGGTGGGGTCCTGTGACCACACAGGTCAGCTGCCTTCCCTGCCCCACATCAGTCTCCTCCTGCATCCCGTCCTTCATTCCTCTGTTGGTTCACTCATTCGCTGGTGTCCACTTCACCCTGAGCGCTCTCTGTGGGCCCGTCTCTGCGCTAAGCGCTTCGGGTCCGGTCCCTCGTGCCGTCCTCCCCGGCGCTCAGTGGCGTGTGGAGGCCGTGGCGCCATCTCGCAGACAGGCGGGCAGAGCGGAGGGGAGAGCTGCTGCGCCCCAGACTTCCACCTCTTCACAGTCTGCGCCGGCCCCCGAGCTTGGCCTGCAAACTCAGCCCACTGCTGAAGGCACGGCTTCCCGCGGGGGCTACCAAGACCGCTCCTCGCCCTGTTTCTCGGGGGTTCGCAGCCAGACGAACCCAGTCTCGTTCTGATTATCCCCCACCCCACCCCAAAGCACGCGTGGGGGAAGCTGGGCCATGCTTTGTGTCTTCCAAAGGGAACGGGGTGGGGCCGCCACCACACAGACAGCCCTGGCCCGGGCGTGGATGGACGGACTGCGCAGTCCAGGGCTCCGCCCTCCTGGCAGCTGCGGGCAATGCTCTGCCCGCTGAAATAACAGCGGTTGATGCGGTGGGGGCCTCTTCCATCCAACTGCCCTTTTCCTCCACTTTCTCTTCACGTCCACTCCTGGTTTTTCCCACGGCTTTTTTGATGGAGAAAAGAGCTCCGCCTGTGGACAGCAGTGGCGGCTGCACCCTGGCTTTCCCATGTGCGCGCCCAGCGCCCCCGGGAGCTAAGCCTCCAAGGCCCTCTCTCCATCCCACTCCCGGACCAGCCACTGACCTGCGGCTCCTCCGCCCACCCCGAACTCCCTTCTCCCTGGCGTAATTGAATCAAGGCCTCTGTTGGTTTGTTCGGCTCCAAACAAATGGCCCCTCTCACAGATCCATCTCACCCTCTCTCCGCACCTTAAAGCTCACCAGCCATCCTGAGCTCCAGTTGTTTTATTGTTGTTTTCTTTCCCAGACTTTTAAAAATAGCAGGGGTGAGTGCGGGCCCCCACACAGAGCTGCGGCCTCCGCGGCAGGCATCACCGCTGCCCTCCAGGCCTCCAAGGCCGCCACCCTGCCGTGCACAGCTGCCTGCAGCTCGTGTCTTCTGCAGGGCCGTCTCCACTGCTGTCGCCCTCCCTGGCATCTCAGAGCTGAGGCCGCCCAGTTATGTTCGGCAGGACCTCAGACTGTACCCCTCTTGGCCACTCCTGTGACCCATCGGTCCTGGGACTTCCTGCGGAGACGCAGAGGGACTCCTGCCAGAGGGGTGGGGCGCTTCCGAGGTGGGCTTTCACGTGCAGTGGTGACTGGAAGTGTCTCTCCTAATGGCAGGCTTTAGAAGAAGCTTCTCGAAGGCTGAGCCCTTCAGAAGCTGCGCTCGTATCTGTCTCTCCCTAGGCCTCTTTTCCACTTTATTTGCCTGGTGGCTCCCCAGTGACAGTCAGGTTCCCCCTAGAGGCTGAGGAGTGAGTTTGAGGCAGAAGTCACTTCCGGTGCCCCCCAGCATCAGACAGACCTGCGTGCGGGCCCCTCAGCCTCAGATGCAGCCTCGCCCAGGCATTGTCCCCACAGGGCTGCATCCTGTATCCGCCACCTCCCGCATGCCCTCCTTCCTGTTTGTGATACTGAGGACCTGGCCATAAGAAGGGCCAGGAACCAGAAAAGACCAACACCCATGAAAAAGATACGGAAGCACGTGTGCTGCGTGCTAGGGGCCACGGGCACCATCCCGCATTCTGCCCCTCGGTCATCCAGCAGGGGAGGCCAATCATGAAGAAAGAGCACGCAGTAGAGCGCAGTGCCCAAGAACATCCACAGGACAGGCAGGAGACCACAGATGCGTGTCCTGAATGGAGTAGGAGTAGGAATGGAGTAGGGAGGCTTTGAGGTGGTCTCTTCCACCCTGGCACTCTGTCCCCTCCCCGCTGAGCAGGCCAAGGGTAAGGTGCCTGGCTACAGGCTCTTGGGGGCCAGCACCTCAGCTAGGAGCAGACGTGCCCAGCTCAGATTGGCACCCACAGCGTGTGCCACCCCCCACTGTCATAAAGCATCAGCAGTGCTGTCTGAAAATACAGACCAGTCAGTGGAAAGTTTCCTTCAGTACCCAGCTCCTCGAGGGACACAGTCCAGGCTGCAGCCCAGGGGTGTCGGTGGGTGGCTGCTCTTCGCCCTGCACTGGGTGTCCCTGCGCTGCAGGACTTCTCGCTGTCTCGGTATCACCTCAGCCCCCTGCCCTCCGAGTGCCCTGGCTAGGAGGACTGAGATCTTTGGGAGCTCCGTGCTCTTACAGGAGACATTAGGGTGGCCGTGACTAGCTAGGAAAGCAGGGGTGACACAAAGCAACTCAAGGTAATCTGAGTTTGGGAAATGTGGCCTTGGTTAGTTAAGGTTTTGAGCACTGAAGTGGATCCCAAAGAGGTGAAATTGATAGAAATGTTTGGGTGTTTTGGTTTGCTTTGAGATAGGGTCTTGCTGCGTTGCCCAGGCTGGCCTCAAACACTCTATCTTCCTGCCTCAGCCTCCTGAGCAGGTGTGGGCCAGAGGCAGGGGTGTCTCGCTGCTCAGCACCCATGCTCACCCTGTGGGCCCAGCCACCTGCTCTGTTTGGCAGGAAGCTCACCCCATCTTCTCCTGCCACCCCACCAATGTGACTCCCACCACAGCCTCCCAAGGACGGTGTTATGGGTGTGAGTTTCCGATCTCGGTGAGGGGAAGCAGCCCTGGGGCCCGGCATTCAGCCCCTGGTGGTCCTCGTGAGGGTGGAAGGAGAGAAGCATGTGACGTGCACTTGTAACGACGTCCTGGGTTCTCGCAGTTTCCAGAGTTGCCGTGGAGACGCCACGTGGGAAGGATGG
>NW_022974686.1:0-2612 GCF_012274545.1 Fukomys damarensis
CTGGGTGATCTGCGTGGTCTTCCCGGACCCGGTCTCCCCGATGACGATGAGGACCTGGGTGTCGTGGACGGCCTGCAGCAGCTGCCCCTTCAGCCTGTAGATGGGCAGGCACTCCCGCTGCTCCAGGATGGACAGCTGTGTCCTCTTGCCGAAGGACACCTGGTGGCCCCCGAACGCACGCCTCTTCCACTCGGGGATGTGGCTGGGCGTCACCCCGATCGCCCGCAGCTTGGCCGCCATCTGCGTGCCCTGGGGGTCAGGCAGGGGGTCGACCCAGTGCTTGTGGAGGCCCGTGGGGATGGAGTCCATGGCGGCCTCCCGCAGCTGCGCCTGCTTCAGCTCCCGCGGCTCCTTGGCCAGCGCGCTCTGCATCATGGCGGCCCACCACAGTGAGCCATCTGGGTTCTTCACCACCTTGACGGAGGGGCTCGTGTCCCCGCTGCTGCGCTTCGTGCAGCCCTGCAGGAACTGGGGCTCCTCGTCCACCAGCTGGATCTCCAGGTCCTCATCTTCCTCACCGTCCAGCTGCGGGAGGATGCCTGTCTCCTCGTCAGTCTGGAAACTCCTCTTTGGGGAGGACGTTGGCCACAGTCATCTGCTTGATCTCCCACTTCTCGAGATCCGAGATGGCTGTGAGGAGGCGCTTGCTCTCCAGCCGGTCGTCCTCCACCTTGGGGGTGCCGACGAGCAACAGGTGGCTGGGTCTGTCAGGGCTCTGCGTGGAGGTGTCCTCCCCGGTCTGCCTGACCAGGTTGTACCACCGCTGCTGCCACCGTGGCTCCTGCTGCTGCCGCCGCCGCCTCTGCCTCTCCCAGCACCACCCACTTGGGTTCAGATTCTGTCCGCTCTCCTGGTCCACATCCTTCAGGCTCAGGCTGGTCCTGGTCCCAGTGAAGGACAGCAGTTTGGCCTTGACCCGCTGGCCTTTGCTCACCACATCCGCCATGTTGGCCACGCGGGCCTCGCGCCGCAGCTCGGAGATGTGCACCAGGCCTTCCCACCGCTTCCTGAGCCCCTCCAGCTGCACAAAGCACCCGAACTGCAGGATGCTGGTGACCGTCCCTGTGTATATGTGGCCAATGGCCGGCTCCTCAGCTGATGGGCGGTCCACGCGCTTGTCCCGCCACCTGGCCAGGCTCCCCTCCTCAACCTTGTCCCAGGGGTCCTTTGGGTCCTTGGGGGGGCTCTGGCTCCTGCTCCCGACCGCCGCCTGCAGGCTCCCCTCCTCAACCTTGTCCCAGGGGTCCTTCCGGTCCTTGGGGGGACTCTGGCTCCTGCTCCCGGGCCGGTGTCCGGACCTCCCTTTCTTCCTCTCTGGGGTCCGGGAACGGCACCGCCAAGAGCAGGACTGCTGGCTGCACCTGCGTTCTCTGTCTCTGTCTCTGTTTGTGTCCCAACCCAGGTCCCGGTCTGGGTCCCGGTCCTGGCCGTGGCCCTCTGTGGCGCTTGGCATCAGGGCCTCCAGCTGTCTCAGGACATCCACGACGACCTCCACATCATCATCATCTAGCATGGTCCCGGAGATGGCGGTGGAGGCGGAGGCGGCAGCGGCGGCGGCGGCCGGATTGTCTGACCCGCACTGTCCCGGAAACAACTCCTTCTGCTTCTCCTTCTCGCTCCTGGGCTTCACCACGGGATCTCGGCTCCTGGATGGCCTTGGCGGGGCCCGCATGCTCTGGATGAGGCGCAGCAGGTTGCGGACCAGAGAGTCCGTGAATTCCGCACCATTCGTGACCAGGGCAGCGCTGAAAGCATCCAAGGTGGAATTTTTCTCAGCCAGACTGATCACAAATTCAGCTAGATCCTGGTCGTTGATCCCCAAGTGGTTGTGCAGCTCCGTGCAGACCTTGGACACCAAGGAGAGATACTCCAGCTTGGCAAGCTCCTCCAAGGGGCTCGGCATGGCTGCACGGTGCTGGCCTGCCTTCTGCTTCCTGCTTCCTGCTTCTGCTCCAGGCTTCCGGCTTCCGGCTTCCGGCCTGCAGCCTCCTGCGGCCCGCCTCCTGCCAGGGCCGCGGAGCTCTCGCTTTGCCTTTCCATCTGGGTCGGCGGGCGTCTCTTTGGTTTATCGCACCACCGTGGAGACTTCCTTCCTTCCTGCCCGCAACCTCTCCCTCCCGCCTGGGCGACTCGCTGGCTCATACAGATGAGCCCCGAAGAGTGTACAGAAGGCATAAGAGGAGAGGGTTACGCTGCGCTCTGAGTGGCACCCTCTATGGGAGAGAGAACTCCCCTACCCTAGAGCCCGCAAGCTCTCCCTCTGGGCGCATCCCCGCCCTGTGCCGGCAGGGGGCGCCCGCGGGCTGTGCTAGCACCTGGGAGGGTGAGGTGGCGGAGCCTCAGCACCTGTCCTCTAGGAGCCTGCGCCCCGGAAGTGTGCCAGACTGGGGGTGGGGAGTGCGGGGCAGGGCTGGGCCCCGGGCTCCCCACACCTGCTGGCCCGCAGCTCTGGCCCCGGAGGGCCACAGAGTCCAGATCCATCACCCGCCTTCCCCTGGCTCCCAGAGCCCGGTGTGTCACACACGCCTGCCATCCCAGTACTCGGGGGCGGGGCGGGGGCAGGGGCGGTAGGATCTCCACTTGGGCCCAGCCGGTGCGACTTAGCCAAACCC
>NW_022974686.1:6241-7149 GCF_012274545.1 Fukomys damarensis
GGCCCGCGAGATCCTCCAGGCGTCGGGCCCCTCCTAGTGGCTGTACAGGGGCTCCAGGCGTTGCCGCCGCTTCTGCTGGCCGAGCTTGGTGGGGTCGGAGACCTTGAAGAAGGCGGGCGCCAACTCCGCCAGCCACTTCGGGTCGACGGTGGTGACCACGCGCATGTACTCCTTGCTGGTCAGCACCAGCTCGTGGTACACCACCCACTCGGGCTCGCGGCGGAAGAGGGCGCCGGAGGGGTGGAGGTGGACCACCCGCTGGCCGAGGAGCCTGCGGTAGCCCTCCTGCGGGTCCTTCTTGGCCGCGTGGCGGAAGAAGCCGCTGCAGATGGCCTTCTGCACGAGCACTGTGGCCTTGCCGCAGGACACCACGTCCAGCTTGTGCCTGTCCATGATGCCCAGCAGCTGCTTGCGGACCTCCTGCGCGCGGCGCAGGGAGCGGGCCTGGAGGAAGTTGTCGTAGCACCAGGCCTGGGAGAACCCGTTGTTCTTCCAGGAGTTGTACACCGCCAGCAGCGTGAGGTGGTCGCCCTGGGCCTGGTGGAACTTGGCCTTCTTCTGGTCGGCGAGGGCTTGCTTGTCCTTGGGCCTGTGGAAGACGTTCTGCACGGACAGCATGGACACGATGGTCAGCATCTCCTCGCTGCAGCCCAGGTGCACCGACATGATGAGCATCTTGCACAGCATGGGCTCCAGCGGGAACTGCGCCATCCTGCGGCCCAGGCGGGTGAGCAGGCCCTGGTCGTCCAGGGCCCCCAGCGCGTAGAGCTGGTCCATGGCCGCGAGCAGGGTCTCCACCGGGGGGGCGTCCATGAAGTCGAAGGACAGCAGGTCGTTGACGCCCATGGCCCTGAGGGACAGCACGGTGCTGGCCAGGTCGGTCCTCTGGATCTCGGGCACGTTGGTGG
>NW_022974686.1:7225-20194 GCF_012274545.1 Fukomys damarensis
GCTCCGTGTACAGCCGGTAGCACCTCCCGGGGCCCGTGCGGCCGGCCCTGCCCGCGCGCTGCTTCGCCTGGGCCTGCGAGATGGGCGTCACCACCAGCTGGTCCACGCCAGTCTTGGAGTCGTAGACCCTCTGCTTCACAAACCCGGGGTCCACCACGTAGTAGATGCCGTCGATGGTCAGCGAGGTCTCCGCGATGTTGGTGGCCATCACGACCTTCCTGCTGCCCGGCGGGGCCGGGTCGAAGATCCGGGTCTGCATGGCGCTGGGCAGGGCAGAGTACACGGGCAGGATGATCAGCTCGGGGACGTCGGGGCCCAGGGACTTCATCCTCTCGTACAGGATCTCGCAGGCCGTGTCGATCTCCTCCTGCCCGGTCAGGAAGACCAGGATGTCACCCGGCGGCTCGGTGAGGTGGATCTGCATGGCGGTGATCAGGCTGGCGTCCAGGTAGTCGGTCTCGGGCTCCTTGGCGTACAGGATCTCCACGGGGTACGCGCGGCCCGGCACGGTGAAGATGGGGGCCTCGCAGAAGTACTGGGAGAACTTCACCGCGTCCAGTGTGGCCGAGGTGACGATCAGCTTCATGTCCCGCCGCTTCTGCACGGTCTCCTTCAGCAGCCCGAACAGCACGTCGGTGTGGATGGTCCTCTCGTGGGCCTCATCCAGCATGATGACGGCGTACTGTGTCAGGTCGGGGTCCACCAGGCACTCGCACAGCAGCATGCCGTCCGTCATGTACTTGATGCAGGTCTGCAGATCAAATAGGAAGGATGAGGCCTAATTGGCCTTCATGGTGAACACTCAGCAGAGGGCATGCAAGCTCACTAACATGCTGGAAGACTAAGTAAAACACCTGAGATTCTGTTGTTTACCTGGAGAAGTACCATGGAGGGTGGGAGACAGATGAATCCTGTGGGACTCTCATTGCCCATGTCCTTGCCTGAGTGAATAAAGCCAAGATGTGCCAATCATTTGGGGTTCTATGTCGAAGGGATACCCCCCCCCAGATTTTAACTTGTTTCTGTGTCTCTTTATTTTTCAGTTTTGTCACCTCTTGGTCAGGTTCAAGCTCAGATTGTAGGCTGGTTCCTACATAAAGGGGGCCCACATAACAACATTTTAAGAACTGCACTACTATATGCTCTGATATTATTTTTATTTCTATAATAATGAGAATATAACTCTAAGTTGCATGAAGTTGACAACTTTAATATTTTGATTTTTCCCTTTGCCAAAGCTGTTAGCTGCTTTAATTTATCATTTGCCCACATCTTCTGGTGATATTGAGAATATCAAAGAAACATTAAAGGGACCACCCCTGAAAATTTAAAATATGATATCTAAAGAATTGATTGTTTTAAGCAAAGAATAGTGACTAAGTATAGTTAACTGAACTGTACATTTAACTTGATAGTATACATCTTTAGTTACGTTGAAAGTGAGTTACCAGTGTGTAATCCTGCTAGGTGAAAACAATCTACCTTAGGATGTGAGAGATTCATAGGGGCAGAAACTTCTGTGTATATCATTCTTGAAAAAGTATTATTCCTCTTAATGTGGGTTTAAAGTTTCCTTTTTAAAATAGCGAGGCACAGTAGTGAAAGCCTGTAATCCCAGCACTTGAGAGGCCGAGGCAGGAAGATTTCCATGAGTTCATGGCCAGCCCAGGTTACATAATGAGTTCAAGGCTAGCCCAGTATACAAAATGAGATACTGTCTCAAAAAATGAAACAAAACAAAAAAGTCCTTAATAGAATATTTCAATCAAAATAAAATTATTTATTGAAATTATTTTTCTCTTGCATTTCTTATCCCCTACTTAATATGTTACAAACTTTGGTTTGATTGTCCTAGTTTTGTATAAATACATATTTAGGTGTATTTGTTTTTACCAAAATGTTCAACAAGATCATAATTGTACACGTTCAACATGATTTTTCCCACCTACAGGTTGTGGACAGATCTCCAAGTCAGTTCACAGAGTTCAGTACTTATTAAATTTTGCATAGCTTTGGATGGCATAGACATCATGTAATTTTTAAGAAAAAATTTTCCCATATAATCAAATGTTGGTCGCACCCAGTCTTTAGTTTTTGTAATTGTTCCAATGAACAGACTTATACATATATCCTTATACAGTTGTATAAGTACTCTCAGTAAAAAGAGTTTTAGCAGTGCAATATCATCCTTTTGATTCAAGGAACTGATATCCAGAGGGCAAGAAATTTATCTAAGGCCAAATTCAAACTATAACTGATGCCAGCAATCATAAAATTTCCACGGTACCCTGTCAACTGCTGTTCTGCTGGTATAGTTAGTTTACATGGGAAAAAAAGACCCTTTTTTTGCTAATGATTGATAGATTTCTTGAGAATAAAGTTTGAATTGAGGCAGTAATTGTCATGCATTTTCTTTCTTTCACTTTTTAAAAATGTAGTTATTAAATGTCAGGAACATTTTTCTTGGCAGAATGAACATTTACAATATTTTTATAGAATAAAGAATTAAGCTCTGGGGACATCCAGGGTTGTTTTTTTTTTCTGTTCCTCCAAGGCTGTCCATAGATACAATTTTGAGTGCTCTAGTATAAAAGCTCATGATATATTTATATAAAAGAATTCTGAACAATGAAGGATAAAAGAAGCAAATTAATGATGTATAATGGACATGGGCCTACATATATCACAGGGCTACCAGAGAAGGTAAGTGTCAATTAAATTTGGCTATTCGTATGGTGAACAATGCTTGAATTAATAACAGAAAGAGATGGAGATGTGTATTTGGTAGGAAAAGTATTCTAGTTGTAGGAAACAGCTTACCCAAGTACTTAGTGTTTTGGAAATAATTGATATAACCAAGTAAATGTCTTTATTCTATCTTGAGACTGCCAGAAGTTACAGTGGGAAGTGAGCAGGACCACATCACAGAAGACCTATACTATTTCATGAACTTGGTTTCTCTGCCTCTGATCTTGTTTTGAGTTACTGTAATAGTCCAGATGAGGCCTAAACTATGGGATGAGACATGATACATTTGAGAGATTTAAAGATTGAACAGATGCCAGCTGAAACTTATCCAGGATCCTCATTCTGCTGAGCCTCAAACTAATTGGGAGACAACTGACAGCCAAGAGATGGGAGTTGGTAGTTATCCAAGGTCTTGTCTCTGTCAAGATTTCCTGAGTAAGGATTCAAATTCACGTGACTCCTTCCAGAGCAATTGAAGACATTTAGACATACTGCTAATGTTTGTGATTCTAAATTTCTTTAGAGGATGACCATGTGAAAGCAGTGAAAACTTGTAAAAATTGGTGAGGTCTTTGTTTAAACTACTTTTCATTTTTACTTCCTATACACCACAATATTGTAATATTGAAATTGTTTAAAATTACTCCAGATGGAAAGGGGATCTAGGGAAAGAAGGAGCAAGGAGCAGGGAAGGCAAGGGGAAGTAAAAAGGGTAAAGGGATTATGTAAAAGGGATGGTGCTCAGACTTCTCTGCTACCGAATCCTGCTGTCTATCCATCCCTTCCACACACATTCATCCTAAAAGCAACATTTAATAAACTTCCTTCATGTTATTATTTGTTTCACAGGTGGCTTCCTGGGGACCCAACCTGTAGCAGTTAGTGCCTGGAATAATCCAAGTCAGTCGCTATTCAGATAGGATTACTCAGGAACCTGAGGCTGGATTGTTGAAGCCAGCTAGCAGCGAGGAGTTGAAGGATACCCCCACCAAAGTCATGTATGCTTAGAACCTGGGGATGTGATCTTATCTGGAAATAGGGTCTTTGCGGATGTTAGTTAAGGATAGAAATGAGATCATACTAGACGAGTGTGCATCCTCAATCTAATGTCCGAGGACACAGCACTGAAGACGTAAAGATAGAAAGATTGGAGTGATACTGCCATACGCCTAAGAGCTCCTGGAGCTACAAGGCACTAGAAGAGGCAAGGAAGGATTCTTTCCTAGAGCCTTTAGGGAGCTTGGCCCTGCTCATTTCTCTGTTTCAGACTTCTTGCCTTCATAATGACAAAAGAATAAATTTCTGTTGTTTTAAGCCACATAATCTGTAGTAATTTGTTATGGAAGCTCGAGGAAAGTAATGCAGACTATCACAGGTGGTTGGAGGAATACAGATGACTCCTGACACATGATAAAATTGTTAAAATTATTAAAATTTTCAAGTGTTTGTGCATGGAAGACTGGAGGCAAATGAATAGCAGGTACGCTGTATTGAGACATGTAGGAAAATGTTAACCCTAAGCTCAGTGTAATTAGGTGGCTTTATTAAGCACAGTTGACACTCTGGAAAAATAACAAAGTTGAAAGTACTTAATTACTTTGAAAAGCTAAGTGTGAAAGCCAGAAGCACTTTTTTTTTTTTTTTTTTTTTTGGTACCAGGGATCGAACTGGGGGCCTTGCACTTGCAAGGCAGGTGGCAGAACCACTGAGCTAAGTCTCTAACCCTCAGAAGCCTTCTTATTACAGTCTCTTGTCTCCCTCAGCCAGAAGGCTGAGAAAAAAAAAAAAATGAAGCCAGACACTTACTCATGAAACCAGGTTCAGCTCTCAGCTAGGCAGGTATCAGCTATGCCAAGGTCAAGATCCTGGCTGGCAGAGAATAGGGTTACTTTCAAATCACCAAATGCCCCCAAACCTAACAGCTTATAGAACTGATCCAGTCTTCCCTTCCTCCTTCGCTCCCTTGCATGCCAGGATCTATACTTCAGTCACAACCTAACCCAGCTGGGGATATGCTGGGTGATGAGTGAGGAAGGAAGGAGAATCTATTCCAGAGAAACTGCAGAAGTTTGTTAGGTGAGAAAAATGCCATGTGGAGTTTATGGAAGCTGCATGTGGAGAATGCCAATGTGTCATGCTCACTTGCCTGCCTTTCCTGCCTGCCTTCTTTCTTGCCTTCCTGCCATCCTGCTTGCCTTTCCCTTTTCCCTAGTATTGATCCCAAAGCCTCACATATACTAGGCAACATTCTACATTCTACTACTGATCCACAATCCTAGCCTCGTTTTTAAATTTTTAAGGTTTGAGACCAAGTCTTATTAAGAGGCCCAGGATGACCTGGACATTCTCCTGCCTCAGCCTTGCATTTCCTTAATTTCTTTATTCTGTACCCTCTGCCTGGGCAACTCAGGCTTTTCCCCTTTGTTACCACAGTATTAAACCCAGTGTTTTAAGAGTGCTCCACATAGGGCCAGGGATTTAATTCAGTGGCACTGTGCTTGCCTTGCAAGTGCAAGGTCCTGAGATGGATACCCGGTATCAAGAAAAAAAAAAAAAGAATGCTCCAGATAAATGAGTTCTTGGTTTTCCAGGCTTGTCATCCGCTCCCCTCTTGTTATGGTTATATCTAAATGTCCTCCTAAGGCTGCATGTGATCATAGGCAGTACTTTTGGAAGATGATTGGATTATAGGGGTGTTGCAGCCAATGGCTGTTAGGAGGTGCAGCCTGGTTGGAAGAGGTGAGTCACTTTGGGTGTGATCCAAAAGGTTCCATCCGCCTTGCTCCTCCCTTGACTATTTCCTGGATGCTATGCTGTGAGCAGCTCCTCCTCTGCCGTGCCCCTCTGCCATGCTATCCTGCTTCAGAGCCAGCCAACTATGGACTGTAATATGAGCCAAAATAAACCTCTCCTTCTTAGGTTATGGGTGTCAGGTATGAAACTGTGGGTGTCAAGTTGTGGGTGTCAAATGAGGAGGATGTCCCTTGATTAGGCAACCTCAAAATCCAAACTCAAGTGTGCTCTCTTGACTCTGGTATCTGCTAGTTCATTCTTACAAAAGTTAGGCCGGGTGTGGTGGCTCACACCTGTAATCCCAGCACTCAGAGTGAGGCAGGAGGATCGCTGTGACTTTGAGACCAGCCTGGACTATATAGTAAATTCCAAGTCAGTCTCAACTATACAGTGAAACCCTGTCTCAAAAAACAAAACACACAAAAAAGGTTAGTTTCCCCTCTCTTGTCAGGCCCAGAATATCCCGGCTGAATTTACTGAGATTTAACTATAGTCATCAGCCTGGAAAGGTCTCAGAGACAGTATCTTTGGGGTTCCAAGGTTTCCTCACTAAATTCTTGACTTTTGCATACACTTTCAAAATACCTTCGCTGAGAATTCCAATGTCTCTGAAAGCTTAGGTCTCTAGACGGGTGTTGTGCCCACCTTCCCACTGCAGGAGCCACCGGACTCCTCCTAAGCATCACAAAAGCCCTTTGACTCACATTTATCCACTAACTGCTTTTAACAACCTTCAGCTTCTTGTTATCCTGCCACAGGGTACCATCACATGTTCCCAGGAAGCAACCAAGTCAGCTATCTTTGGAGACTTTGTCCCCACTAAGCTTTCAGTAAGTAGCCTGAACAATTGAACTTGCAATACTCTCCCCCAGCAGGGGTGTTTCCTGCCTTCCTTTGGTGAAATCTTTATCGAGAGAGCCAACGTCGTGTGATATTCTGTTTTATGTCCCTCTTCCAGGATACTATCCTCCTTCCCACTGGAAAGTATATAAGCCAGTCCCAAATCCCTTCTTTATGACATTTTTTCTCAGACTACTTCTAATACCACAGGAGAAGTAGATGCCAAGACAGACAACCTTCAACATGTAAGAAACACATTGGAGGAAAGCACCTATCAGAAGATGAAGAAGTAGCCAGACAGAGCTAAGAGGGCTGTCAGACTGTGACGCATGTCTAAACACCTGAGGAAAGAAGTCAGGTGGCAAGGAAGCTTCTCTCATGGAATGGAATTAGGACAAGGACATTGCTGAGTCCTTGGGTGTTTCACTTCCTTGCTTGTCCTGGAGTGTCCAGTGTGAGAAAGATCAAAGGTTGTCCTAGACAGTGGGGGTGAGATGGCAGCTCCACTATTAGGTTTGCCTTGGGAGAATTCCAACTCCATGCACAGCTATAAGATCTATGAGTGTGAGTTAACTTGGTTACGGAATTAACTAGTAGAGGCTGCTTTAGATCACCATCTGACATTTAGATCTTCTGGCTTGTTTGGGATTTAATCAGGCAATAACAAAATGTTGACAAACATTCCACTCTAGATTAGTATTTTATATTAAATAATGTGAAACATTAAAGTGATTCCAGATGAATTAATTTCACTTGGACAACATTCCTCTTTTGGATGAATTTAAATCAAATGCATTTTGTAATCATGTTTATTTGTTCATCAAGTCCTGATGGTCAGCTAAAAGATATTTTAATTTTCTGGGAAGTGTATGCCAAAGGATAAAATCATGAAGGCTGCCATAAAAGACAAATGATATCTAGAATGATGGTGCTACACATGGCCAGTTTGTAAAAAACATTTTTATGATTTTATAGGCCAGCTATCTCTTGGCTGATTGTCAATAAACTGATTGTCAGTTACTTCTGCTAAGGAAATATCTCATTCCAAAATATTAACGTTAGACTGTACTGCAGAAAATTCATGTTTGATCATAATTCATAGGATTTTAATAAAACTTACTAATCATATTGTATAGACATGGGAGAAGTGGTTACCACAGACAATTATTGAAAATTTTTATCGTCATTCTTTTTTTTTTTTTTTTTTTTTTTTTTTTTTGGTACCGGGTCCTTGCGCTTGTGAGACAGGCGGTGGCACCACTGAACTAAATCCTTGGCTCTAATGCTACTCATTCTTGAGTTATAATTTAAATTTATTTAAATTGACTTAATTTAAATTTCTTGAGTTATATTTTAAATTTATGGTAAAATCAAGATATGAGACATTGTTACAAATATCCTTTCTAAATCACATAGCAGTTTGGTGATATCATGTATTCGCCATTGGAAGGGTTCACTTGGATTTAGACATGATCATAGCCCCATACAAGGCTTCCATTTGATTAAAACCCTGACACATTCCTAGGAGACCTAGACTAGGATAACAAACGTAGCCACTGCGGAATGACTCAGGTTTGGGAAGGTATAGCGACATAATGCTACCTCCAAAAAGCCATGCTGTAATAATCCTCGAAGGCCACAGAAATGAATCCTGGGTCTGGGGAGACATTTTTACAGGAGCTCTGGGGAAGATATGAGATGCATTTTTGAACTAGGGAGAGTGGGGAGGAGTTGTAATGGTGAGGGTGAGCTTTGTGTGGAGACAGACAAGATCAGGAGGGAATACCCAATCTTTTTAGTGACAATGGTATTATACAACAATCTTAATCCATTCATGCCACAATAATGCCTCATATTGAGAAAATTTATAAACATTAGAAATATATATTTTTTCCTGTTCTGAAAGCTGAGAAAAGTCTTTTCCTATGCCAATGTCTTTGAGAGTTCTACCTAACTTATCTTTCACCAAGTTTAGTGTTTCTGTTTTAATATTTAGATCTTTAATCTACTTCAATTTTAGTTTAGTGCACAGTGAAAGGTAGGGGTCCTGTTTTAATCTTTCGCAGGTTGAAATCCAATTTTTCCAACACAATTTATTGAAAAGGCTATCTTTCCTCCTTTGAGGATGGTTGGCTCCATTTTCAAAGACGAGGTGGCTGAGTATATCTGGAGTTACTTCTGCATCTTCTAATCTATTCCACCAATCATCAGATCTGTTTCTTTACCAGTACCATGCTGTTTTTATCACAGTGGCTTTGTAGCATAGTTTCAAGTTGGGAATTGTGATACCCCTTGTTATGTCTCTGTTGCCTAGAATGGCTTTTGCACTAGCAGATTTGGTGTATGGTGAAGTCTCACTCTCCACTACCAACATGGTACCGTGTTGCTGTATCCTCCTCAGGGGATTAAAGCTGTTTCCTTACGTGGAAGAAGGGAGAGAAAAGCAAAGGTATAAGGCCTTTGTTACAAGGGCACAAATTCCAAACTTAAGGGAAGAATATTCTTTCTAAAAGATTCCACTTTTAATATTATCACATTGGGTATTAGGTGCCAACATAAATATGGGAGGGACACATATATTCAAATCAAACTCAGTCCTTTCCCAGCAGCCATGACCCAGAGCAGACCCTTCTAAGGTAGCCTCTAAACTCAAGGGGACAGGTGTGAGTTGATGCCTGGTTACAGAATGGCAAGACCAATGTTTTGGACATGTATTCTTGCCTTCAGAATCTGAGAGAGTATTGCTAATGTGGAGTCACTGGGAAAGAAAAAGCTGTGTCCAACAGAGTAGCAAGTTAGGAGCTCCTTAGGATCAGTAGCAGGTGATGAGGCTGGAGACAGAAAATCTGGAATGGCCATTCTAGAGTCTATGTGAAGTGGCACCTAGAAGCTAGTGTCTCCTTCCCTACTCTATTTGACAAAATCTTGTGGGGAGTAACTTAATAGCCCCAAGCTGAGACTCTTAGTTGAGGCTGAGTCTTTGCCCAAAAGGAACTTAGAGCTTTATTTAAAGTTCAAAATAACAGAAAAGACCATTACTCTGCTCTTATCACCTGGGAAAAATTATGCCTGTTACTGCAGGGATGCAAAACCTTCCATAGGAGGAAATAGTCAGAAATTTTTCATGAGAAGCCGAGGGATGTAGTGAGCAACATCTTACAAGTCCTTAGAACAAAAAGAATAATGGATTTCATTAGCCTGCCTTTTCTACCATCCCTTGATGCAATCTGAAGGCATAACTGCAAAACAACCCAGCAAATGTGATTTTAAGGCCAAGAAAATATTATCCAAGTACATGAGGTCCCATTCAATCTGAGGGTAGAATGTGGAATAACAAGAATTTAAAGGGCTATATGACCTCCAATCAATGTTTCATAAACAACACTTCTTTCAATTAATCTTTTGAAAAATGCAGCAGATGGTTTGATATTAATCTCCAGTACGAATGTAGAGAATTGCTGTGTTTGTTCAAAATTGATCCAATGTTTTTTTAATAAAAGCAAGACAGGGTAAAATTAATATCAATGTTATGGTAACTAAGAAGCTTAACCAAGAAATGAATCTTCAACTCTTTTGTTTGGGGCAGGCTTGGACCACACAGGCAAATATAGATATTTTAATATCCCAAGTCAACTGAATACTCAGTTACAAGCTGAAGCTAAATTCCTGTACATTTGGATTTTTTTTAGAGTGTAGGCTATGTGTATATTTGCATATATGTACTGTTTCCTCAGTTTGACATACTAAAATACAACAGACTAGGTGACTTAAATAGTATAACTTATTTTTCTGACAGTTTTGAAGGATGAAAGTCTGAAAGTTCCAGCCTTGATTTGGGGTGAAGCCTCTCTTCCTGGTTTGTGGATGGTCACCTTCTTGCCTGCTTTGTCCTCATGTGGTTTTTCTTCTGTGCATGAGCAGAGAAAGAGATTGCTGGTGCCTTCTATCATTAGGGACAACAGCCCTATATGATGCTGGACTCTGAGGGAAATGTTCTTTTTAGCTGACATCTAAACTATAGATCCATCTAAATTGGGTGTGGTGGTGCATGCCTGTAATCCCAGGAGGCAGGAAGATCATCATGAGTTTCTGGACTATATAGTGAATTCAAGACCAGCCTCAACTGCATAGTGATACCTCGTCTCAAAAGAGCAAAAACAAAAAATATTGTCAGCTAATTCTCTAAGATCGTCTATGTCTATAAGATGTATGAGGTCACAAGCAGCTCTTCAGTCTTGGCAGACAGTGTAAATGGAGAGAGTAGATAATTAAATTCAAGGGTGAACTGCACGGACCAACCTGATGAAAACAAGTTTTGTCCTTTGGCCAGGAGGTGGCAGCCTTTAATCATACAGTAAAACACCCTGAGCTTTGATGGGTAGCTTCTGAAAGGGATTTCAAGGAAGACACCAGTGACTGACTCAAGTCAGAGGGATTCTGAGTTCTACAGATGTTGGTAAGGAAAGTGCATAGGAGGATATTGGCCCTGCTCAGGTAACTGACCTAATGGGAGACAAGTAACAGAAAGCATGCCAAGAGGGAAAGGAGCACAGAAAGGCTACAGCAGAGCCAAGCCAAACCTGGGGAGAAGAGTTGGATTGACAGTACAAGTTTCAGGAGAGAACCAATTCCAGGGAGGCTAGAGAAAAGGCAAGTTTTGTCAGTGAGGGAGTTGTGAAAATGTTGTTCCATAGCACTAGTGTTTTTGGCTCTGTTGACTTCCTAACCCTTACAAAGATTATGTTCCAAGAATATACTGAGGCAGTTTCATTGGCAACATGTGACAGACAGAATGAAAGCCCTTGTTCTCTTGGATCTCTGCTTTCTGCTGAAGGCATCTGACTTCTGACAGTTGCCCTGACAATGGTAAACACTTCAGTGTGGGCCTCTCCCTTTTTAAGGTTGCTATCTCGCTAAAAGCATGATGGTCCTTCTTTTTTATTTTTTTATTTTATTTTTTTGTACCGGGCATCAAACTTGGGCCCTTGTGCTTGTGAGGCAGGTGGTGGAACCACTGAACCAAATCCCTGGCCCAATGATGGCCCTTGTTTAAATGAGCTGCTTTGGGGTTTATTATTCTTCCTGTGGTACATAATCCTCAAGGTGATGGTATTAGGAGGTGGGACCTTTGGGGTGATGAGGTCATATACTTACACCCTTATAAATGGTGTAAGTGCCCTTATGAAGGAGCCCAGAGGAAATGCAGTGATCCCTTCAAAATGTTAAGAAGATAGCTATGAACTAGGAAATAGGACTACATAAGATACTAAACCTGCTAAAACTTGATTGTGGACTTTCCAGACTCCATAACTGTAACAAACTTCTGCTGTCTATAAGCCACCCAGTTTATGATATTTTATTATAGCAGCCTAAACAGGCCAAGAAAAAAATTCAAACTAAAAGTCACAGACCCTAGGTTCAAGGAATTTGGGTCACATAGAAAGAAAAAAACCTGTAATTCAAAAAAGTGAGCAAGAGAAAAGTACTGCACCACAGCAAGGCACAGTTCAGTTGATGTGCAAAGGGAGGGCCAGAGGTGGAGTTAACTGTTGACCTTAGAGCATCTATCTTTATTCTCTGTGTTAGATTTTTCTCCATTAAGTGCAGGAATGGGAAAATCATTCTCCAAATGCTTGCACACTTTCTGATTGAGCCTTGTCATGATTGTTGGTAATATTTTTCTTAATCTTTCTTTTTCACCTTGTATGAGCCAATTAATCCTGGTGGCTACAGCTGTATTTGTGCCTTCTATTACCTTTTCTCATGCACTGAAAGGCTACTTTTGCCTCAATTATAAGAGAGAGCTAAGCTTATCTAGAGCTTAGAAGATCTGAGCTCTGACTCAGTCAGCAAGAGTTTGCCTTAAAAAACTAGCACCCCATAGCAGCTGTGGAGATGTTCTTGCTCAGATCTACCTCCTAAAAAGAACTTACCATGGAGCTGTAAAAAGAGCACTTAGCTGACAGCCTCTCTGCAGGGTTTTGAGGATACAATGCAACATTTAAGTAGCTCCCAGTGAGTTAGTACAGTTAGAATCCTGGACACTGCCTGGCTATCTCTGACCAACCAGGGACTCCTGTAGGTAATCTTTGCTCTAGAGCAGTGATGGCGAACCTATGGTACACATGTCACAGCAGTCCATTTGTATCATTGAAAGCTCCAAAGGTTTTCCATCACTGCTCTAGAGCCTTCTAGGGTTGGCCAAGATATTGACAAGTATGTAAGGTTATCCAAAAATTCTTCCAAGCCCCTTTCCACTTACTCTCCCTTAATTTTTTCATAGATCTATTCCCCCCACCCTCCTACACTTGTAATTACATCTCAACATCTGTTTCCTGGAGTGTCTGCAATGACACACTTGGTATGTGAAGTGGCCTGAAAAAGCAAAAGATATCCATTTGCCGAGGCCATTGAGTACACTGGCAAAGGAGCACTGGCATCAGTAAGAAATCCAACAGTAGCTATCCTCTGCAAACTGGTTACAGACAGTAGGAGAGATGGTTAAAAGTTTGCCTCAGCACAACAATAGAATGGTGAAGTCTCTGGAGCAAGAAAGGCCAAGTGGTAGCCATAAACAACCAAGGTCAG
>NW_022974687.1:0-1575 GCF_012274545.1 Fukomys damarensis
CGAGGCTTGGACAGGAGGAGACAGAAGACCAGTCAGACCTTGGCACCCAGGACAGCTGTGTGTGCCCGGGTGTGGGCTGTGACATCTGCAAGGAGCATGCTTACCTACTGTGAAGCCTGCAGTTTTACCCACATGTCACAGAAAATATGGTGTTTTTCTGGAGAAACAGTAGTCAGTGTGTGGATATTGTATGGAGATTTTCTAGTTTGTATACCCGCTCCAGCTTTGAAAGACATTTGTACCGTTTCTACTTCTCAACAGAAACTTTACAGTGATGATGCTGCAGGACTGTTCAGTGAACATCAAACATTACTCAGCTATAGCAAATACTCAGGACAGGGACCACTAGGATGTGTGTGAACTGCAAGCTTAAATTTTTAAGAAAATGAAAATTATGCTTCAGTGTAGTAGTCTCAGGTGATTTACTCGAGGAACTCAATGACGGGGGAGTGGCCTTGAGGATTATACCATATTCTCAACTTTTAAGGAATCTTCTCAATCACAATTAAAAGTGACCCCAAAACACTCTGAAATCAAACCTCTTAATTATTTCACACCTGTTGAAAGTCAGAGTCCAGTCTACCCCAGCCTTGTCCTCAGGCACGCAGGAGAACACACAGAAAGCTGACTTCCAGTTTCCAATCTGGGCAAACCTTGACCTTCTCTCTGGTCTTGAGTCAGCTATGGACATCTTGTCCTTTCATGGATCCATGGTCATGGGACTCACTGTCCCGAGGTCAACTGACAGATGAGCAATAAGTAACACCAGTGCTGAATCCAGCTGACGTGCATGGCCACATTTTATTGAGGGTAACGTAAATACAGCAAATTCACTTTGAAACAAAAAACAGACAGGATGTTTAAAATATTCTGTCAGAGTTCATGAAATTCTCCACTACTGACTCTAAGTCCAGGTAAATATCTGCGGAGCCAGTGCCCTAGGACGGTAAGATGTGTGAGAGCATTGATGGTCTCTACCAAGAGATGCTGAGAGCGGTCCCTCCATAGTGGGATCTACACACGCTGCATAAGGCATCGCCCTGCATGCTCAGGGGTGGGGAAATGAACAGCTCCAATGATAGTGAACACTCAAGGCAACAGAGACTGATGTCCAGCCACTCAGATAGAAGGCTTTGCCCGAATGAGAATGGGAATCGCCCTTCAGGATGAGATGCCCTGCAGATGCACCTGAGGGTGGAGGACAGAGTTGCTGTCCGAAGGGAAATAGCTTTCACAATTCAATATTTCTACACCTAAAAACTAATGTTACTGCAGTCAACAGAGTTGTTTTATTGAAAAATATTACTGTATAATCCATAATAAAGTAGATGAGGGGAAAATAAAAGCCTGATTCCTTGAAAGCCTAATACTGCAACAACAGAAACAAAAAAGATGCCTGAAATCTCTGCACCTGAGCTGCAGACTGAAATGTTAATCACCTGGAGAGAAAACCCTGAAGACTTTACTCCACATGTCAAGTTGGTTCCCTACACCAGTGTGTGCAGCGCGCCACCTGCTGGTTATGATTTTCCCTGCAGGGAGGTTTATGTCTATGCTCCCAATTGTAGCAAATCA
>NW_022974688.1:0-19214 GCF_012274545.1 Fukomys damarensis
GCCCTCAGGGGCTCCAGACCAAGGGGCAGGTGAGCCTGGGCCAGAGCCCCCTGGGTGAGGGGCAGCTGGCACTGCGAGTCTGGGCCCATGCTGGCTCCTGGGCTCTGATCCTGGCCCCGAAGCACTGGCCCTGTGTCTCCCACCACCCAGTAGGGTCTCGGCCCCTCCTCCCTGTGAGGACCAGGTGTCCTGTGGCATCAGTGCAGCCTGGGAGCCTAGCCCTCGCCCTAGCTGGTCCTTACTTGAGGCTCTGGCTTCCGGGCCACTCTTGGTGGAAGCCTTGCCAAAGAAGCCAGCCCTGTGCCAGGCCTCGAGTCCCACCCTGGGGCACTGGCCAAGGCAGGGAGTGGTCTCGAGGGCCCTGTGGGCAGCAGGTAGGCATCAGCTGACTGCAGCTCTGGGGCTCTGGGGAGTCATTCTCCTTCCCCGGACGCCCAGCCTCAGGCCTGTGCCAACCACACCGTGAACTCAGCCCAGCAGCAGATGCGTGGGCAGGGACCATCCAGATCAGTCTCGTCCTTCCCATTGCAATGCTGGGCATGGGGCCATGAGGCTGTCCCTGTAAGTGGAGACCAGGAGGTGACCTCTGTGCCCTTAGGGTCATGCGGGCAGCCGAGGAGACAACGTCCAACAACGTCTTCCCCTTCAAGATTATCCACATCAGCAAGAAGCACCGAACGTGGTTCTTCTCTGCCTCCTCGGAGGACGAGCGAAAGGTGAGTGGTGGGTGGGAGGCGGGGCCAGTGGGGCCAGTGGGGCACAGCCGCTCACCCAGGGCCGCACCATCTGCTCCTAGTGGGCAGCCAATGCTGCCTGTATAGGCCCCGGGACACTGTAGGGAGAGCCCCTTGTGAGGGATGGCACTGCCAGGGGGTAGGGGGCTTGGGCTCCTGACCTTGCTGGTTCCGCGGGCAGTGAGTGGGGGAGGCACAGGTGAGCACCTGCCTGGCAGCTCTGTGCCCCTTCATGCCCGTGGTGTGCCCACTGTACCCGGTGACCCGCAGAGCTGGATGGCCTTGCTGCGCCGGGAGATCGGCCAATTCCATGGGAAGAAGGAGCTGCCTGTGGACACTAGGTGGGCAGGCTGTGCTGGGAGGGTCCGTCCCTGGAGTCTTGTGACAGTGTGCATGTCCCGCTCCAGCACCCACTGTGCGGGGTTTTTCTGGGGGTGCTAGCCCAGCTGTGTGTGGGAGCATGTACCACATGGGCAGTGCGTGTGTGTGCAGTCCCCTCTGTTCCTGTCTTCCGCCCCCTCCGCCTGTCTGCCATCCTCTGGGAGCCCTGCCTTGGCAGCAGCTCAGGGCTTTGGGGCCCCAGGGGTGGGAGCAGGGTGCGAGTGGGGTCACGGCCCAGTCTCTGCAGCCTCACCTGTGAGATGGTCCAGAGCCTTGGGGGTATTGGGGAGCAGTAAACTGTTCCACCCCCACCCCCATATTTGGGAAACTGAGAGCCAGTGCCCCGCGCATACCTTAATCTAGGCCGACAGCCTGGCAGCCCAGTGTGGACTGAGCCCTCCGGGCAGGGGCAGGGGACACATAGGCCCAGTTCTGAGGTCTGTGGTTGGTGGGGTGGCCCCCAGTGTGTGGCCCCAGAGCCTGGGACTGCACTGGGGTCCACATGCCACGGTGTGCCTGCATGTCCGGGTGGCTGCGTGTGTCTGTGTCTGTGGAATGTCCCTGTGTGCGTGTACATGTCCCCGTGTATGAGTTGCTGCTGGCCCTGTCCCCTGCTGCACACCAGCGACTCCAGCTCGGACACAGACAGCTTCTACGGTGCAGTGGAGCGGCCCGTGGACATTGGCCTTGCCCCGTTCCCCACGGACAATGAAGGTGAGGCCGCTGCCCACCCTGGCCTCTGGCTCCTCCACTCCCTGGGGCCCGGCAGCCCCACCCTGTTCTGCACCCATTGCGGGGCCTCAGTCTCCTTCCTCCACAGACTACGAGCACGAGGACGAGGATGACGACTCATACCTGGAACCAGACTGCCCGGAGCCTGTGAAGTCGGAAGGTGGGTGGGGCCGGGGCTCCCCATGGGCTCAGTGTCCTTGCTGGGACCCAGGCATTGAGGGGTGCAGAGCCAGACGTGTGGCACATGCCTATAATCCCAGCAGTCTGGGAGGGTGAGGCGTGGGGATGCCAAGTCCAAGCCCAGCTTGGGTGACTGCAGCTCAGTGAGACCCTGTCTCGAAGTTAGAAACACAAATAGCTGGGTGTTGTACAGCTCAGTGTGAGGGCCACTGAAGAGAAAACAAAACACTGCAATGTTCAGAGCACCTGTGGCCCGTGGCTGCCTGAGGGAGGGGACACAGCTAGGGCAGCCTGGCATTGCAGCCTGGGGGGGTCACAGGGCAGTGCCAGGTGCGCTCCCCTGACGCTGCCTGCCCCATCTCCCGCTCCTCTGCCTTGGGACTGACCCTTCCAGCACTGACCTCTTCACCCGCTGCCCTCCTTGCTCCTCCTCAGAGCCCCGTCCCTGCTGTCCCTAGCCCACAGCTTCTCTGCCCGCTGGCCACCGCCTGCTTATCCCTCTCAGCTCCACCTGGTCTCCTCCCTTGCTCAGCCCAGCTCCAGCCCGCCTTCTCCCTCCGCCTTTCTTTACCTCCCTGACCCATCTCAGGACCCAGGCCTCCCTCCTCTCCTCTCCTCTCTTCCCCTCCTCTCCCTCTTGCCTTGGACTTGCACCTGGATGGTCTGCGTTGTCCCCTGGACGTTTTGCAGCAGTGTCAGCTCGTTCAGAGCAAACCCTGGCTGTCCTTTCCCTTGAGGCTGCTCCTGCCCGGCCCGCAACTCTTTCCTGCCTCAGCCTTCCCTGGAATCCGGTAGCTGCCCAGGTGGCACCCGGCTTCAGGAAGCTCAGGTGTCTGCTGTGGGGATGGATGGGCAGGGTTAGGTGGCAGGGGGCGGATGGGAGCGGGGCTGGGCTCAGGGTGACGCTGCGTGCTGCCCTGTGCTCCACAGACTCCCTCACTCACCCGCCGGCCTACCCACCACCCCCCGTGCCCACCACCCGGAAACCTGCCTTATCTGACCTGCCCCGAGCTCACTCCTTCAACGCCAAGGGCCCGGCCCCGCTGCTACCGCCCCCGCCCCCAAAGCGTGGCCTCTCTGCCACCAGTGGGCCCATGGAGGA
Organism: Fukomys damarensis; assembly: GCF_012274545.1. Taxonomy (NCBI): domain Eukaryota; kingdom Metazoa; phylum Chordata; class Mammalia; order Rodentia; family Bathyergidae; genus Fukomys; species Fukomys damarensis. The sequence continues at coordinate 3,130 of NW_022974688.1, forward strand.
CACCAAGAGGGACCCGCTGGGCCTGAGGTGGGCCGAGTCTGGCCCCAGGGTACCTGCCACGCCCCGGAGGATGAGTGACCCTCCACTCAGCAACCTGCCCACTGGGCCCAGCCTGTGGAAACCCCCATGCTTCCGAGAGGGCGCCAGCCCCAGCCTAGAGCCGTGGACACTAGGCCATGGGGCCAGCGCTACCCCCAGCTGTGCCAGCACAGCCTCTGCCACTTCCAGGAACTGTGACAAGCTCAAATCCTTCCACCTGTCCCCTCGGGGGCCACCCACATCCGAGCCCCCGCCCGTGCCAGCCAACAAACCCAAGTTCCCAAAGATAGCGGAAGAGGGCCCCCAGCGGGAGGCAGCCAGGCTCTCCGCACCCCCTGTGGCTCCCAGGCCTCCCGTGCTGAAGCTGCCCCTGCCCGACGCCGCCTCTCGGCCTGCCGCCTCTCGGCCTGCGGTGCTGCCCCGTCTGGAGAAGCCGCCTCTGCCCCACCTCCAGTGAGTCTGGGACTGGTATTCCCACCTCCCACTCCAGGGGCCCTCCAAAGGGTGACAGGGATCCCTGGTGACCCCAGACAGCCTCAGGCGCATGGGGACGTCTGGCCTCGCCCTGTGGGGCGCCCTGCCTAGAAGGCCCTGAGCCTGGTGCCCTCAGGGACAGAGTGACAGTGGCCTCAGAACTTCCTGCCTCCTGGAGGTGTCACCAGGGAGGAGTGATACCAGCTTCCCATCTGCCTCTTAGGCCCTGCCACCCCAGACCCCATCCCAGTCCTGCCTGGGCCCTGTGTCCCCACTCTGGAGGCTCTGGAGCCATGAAGGGCGCCTTTGTGTCTTTCCCGGGCAGGAAATGGCTGGAATGTGGCTCAGGGCCGTGACTCAGCCCAGGCTTCCTGCTCTGCTGTGGGCTGGTGCCTGGGCCCTGGGTGTCCCTCACTCCCTTGAGGTCACCCATACTGAGTGCCCAGGGCGTGGGGTCCAGCCCTGAGGGCATCACGGCTTGGTGGTAGTGAGGAGCCTGGGGCACCTGCAAGGCACCCTGTGGCTCTGAGTGGTGTCTTCATCGCCTGTATGGCAGCAGCTGAGCCACATGAGTGGCTCCCAGGCCTCGGCCGGGTCATCCCCACTGCCCTCCCTGTCCGTGGGCATGAGTGCAGTGCTCCGCTGCTGTGCGGATGCCCCGCGTTCTGATGCCCCGCCTGGGGCCATGAGTGGAGGGGAGGGAAGGCAGCCTGCACGAGGCTGACAGCTCCTGCCTTCTCTCCTCACCCCCAGGCGGTCGCCCCCTGATGGGCAGAGTTTCAGGAGTTTCTCCTTTGAAAAACCACGGCAACCCTCGCAAGCTGACCCCAACGAGGAGGACTCGGACGAGGACTACGAGAAGGCAAGGGCCTGGGAACAGCCGGGCCAGGCAGGGCACGGGCATGGGGTGGAGGTGCTAGAGACGGTCATCAGCACTGACTGCTGCACTCCTGCAGGTGCCACTGCCCAGCTCGATCTTCATCAACACCACGGAGTCCTGCGAAGTGGAGAGGTTGGTGCCAAGCTGTGCCCCCAGTTGGGTGGTGGGTGGCCCCTGCAGCCAGGGTGTGGCGGGGCTGGAATCCTAGGGTGTGTGGAGGCTCACGTCGGCACGGCTCTTTGGTTTTAGGCTGTTCAAAGCCACCAGTGCCCGGGGAGAGCCCCAGGATGGGCTCTACTGCATCCGGAACTCCTCCACGAAGTCGGGCAAGGTAGGGGTGCCGGGCTGTGCACACCAGCCGAGGCGGACAAAAGTGGGGCTTTAGTCTGGGTCCTGCTCCAACCTGGCTGGGGCACCCATAGGCAGGGGCAGGAGGGGCAGGGTTGGCCAGCACTGCGCCCCTCAACTGTGACCTCGCCACCTGAGCCCTCTGCCGTCAGGTGGCTTGAGGGCAGCACTTGCCGGCGGGCAGGGTCCGAAGTCCCTCAGCTCACTGAGAGGCCTCTGCACAGCTGAGCAGTCTGCTTCAGGCTCCTGTCTTGTAGGTGCTGGTGGTGTGGGACGAGTCCTCTGACAAAGTGAGGAACTACCGCATCTTTGAGAAGGTGGGGTCCGGCTCTTTGCCTCGCCTGGGTGGGCTGGGACTGGCACGGCCTGGGCCCCGCCGCTTCCCCGCCCCTCCCTCGACCCTGGCCTCCCCAGAGGGCTTCGGTCAGACCTGCGCCCTGGGTGTGGGCCCCGTGTTGGTCCTGGGTGTTGAGAGTGCATGGGCCATGGGTGGCCAGGCCTAGTCCCAGCTTTGCCGCTGTGATTGCTGACTGCCCCTTTCACACATGGGGGTCAGGTGAGGGGACACGGGCTCGGCTGTCACCAGCTGGGCCTGCTGAGCTGGCTCTTCGGCCCCCGCAGGACTCTAAGTTCTACCTGGAGAGCGAGGTCCTGTTCGCTAGCGTGGGCAGCATGGTGGAGCATTACCACACCCACTCGCTGCCCAGCCACCAGAGCCTGCGGCTGCGGCACCCCTACGGCTACACTGGGCCCAGGTGATACCTTGGCGTGCTCCTGGGCAGAAGCAGCCACAGGACACAGGCCCAGCCTCGCTGGTGGAGACGCCTGCAGGGGAGGCGAGGAGGGAGGTGCCTGACGCTGCCCCAGATGCCTGTGGACCCTGGCAGGGGCCTCCCAGCGGGCCGGCTCTAGCTCCAGAGGACTAGTCAGCTCCCGGACCTGGTCATTCCCTCCTGCTGCACCTCCAGAACCCTGGGGCTCAGGACAGAGCCCTGCCTGGCTTTCACGACAGGATGTGTGCCACGCCGCAGTGGGCTGGGGGCCAACAGGCTGGAACAGTGTGGGGCTGGGGCTGGCCCTGGGACCCCAGGGAAGTGAGACCAGGCTCCGGGTGGGGCTGGAGCTCCTAATAAATCCAAGACGTCCTTCGCCCCTCCCTTGGTTTGATGGGAAGGAAGGAGGGGCTGGTTCTCTGATGTTTTAGTGGGGCCTGCTGGCAGCATGGGAGGCCGATTTCCTCCGACTGCCTGGAGAAAGCGGGTGGTGAGGGCTAAAGAGAGTAGGCAGAGACTGTGTTTCAGAGTACTGGGGGACCGGGAGTCAGCGCCTCCGAGCGGGCAGAGACAAGGGCTCTCCGAGCTGGCCGCTATTTATTGGGTGCACACAGCAATCGGAGGGAGCCCCAGTTGACTTGGGCAGTGGTGATCCTATGTTGGTGAGGACCCTGTGTTGGTGAGGGTGGAAAGGGGGGCGTTCTTACACCATCAGAGCTGATGCTCTTGCTCTTAAACTTCACAGCATTGAGGCCTCGGCTGTGACCAGTGTCCACACGCCACAGGCCCGCGGGCAAGGTGACATGAGGCCTTAGCTGTGGTCATACTTCAATCACAAAATGATTTCCCCAAAGTGGCTCTCAACATCAAGGGCCCGAAGAGGTGGTGCCCATCTGCGGAGTCCCTCCTGGTGCCCAGACCCAGAGCAGGTCAGGGCCCATGTGGCGGTTGGTTCATGGCCCATAAGGGTACCCTGGGGCCCGAGGCGGGGCCACGGCTGAAGGCCCCACCCCCGCACTCATGGTTTGCTGCAGACCGCTAGTGCAAGTGCCTCCCTGCCTGGCCTGGCCTGGGCCCGCCAGGGTGGCTGTGATGCCTCTGCCCCCAGCTCACGGTCAGGCTCAGCACCGCCGGGTGTACAGGGACCAGCTGGGACTTCAGGGGGATGGGAGGCCCTGCGATGGCCGGGTGGGTGGGGCTGGGGGCTCCAGATCCGAGTCCTCTGGCTGACCCCAGCTCAGGCACAGCCCTGCCGTGGACTACCAGTGGGAAAGTGTGTGGCTGGCTGGGTCTGGCAAGGTAACAGGATCATCTACTCCTCACTCACTGTGGAGAAGGAGGAAGTTGTGAGGTGAAACCCACATCCATCCAGGCTCACTGTGGCCACCAGCCAGCAGCTGACTGCTGGGGCACAGCCCTGGGGCCGGTTTACTGGAGCACGGCGAGCAGATGGGAGGACCCATGCCCTGTGGGCACAGGGTGACGACAGGCCCTGAGGGTGTCACACCAGCTGCTTCCAGGAACAGTGCCCACCCCACCCCATCTGTTTCCTCCTCAGCCTGCCCTGGAGAGGGGCCAGTGCACCACGGCGGAGGGGCACAGGAGCCCAGGGTGTTCAGCGAACCCTGGGAAAGCGGCTACTCTCTTGCCCATGGTTGGGACTCCTTGCTCCGTCATTACCTTTTGAGGACTTGGGGGGCACCACTGCACTGTGGCCACAGCTCCGCTCCTGGGGTGTTGAAATAGGGAGCTAGGACAGCGCAGTGTGTGCTCAGTAGAGGCGGGGTGGAGCCCTGTCCAGAGCACTTTGTGCCTTGGCGGTGCTGGGCCGGACACTGGCTGTGCTCTGTCCTGCAGCCCAGCCCTGCTTCCCTTGCCGGCCCTGCTCCCGGGGCCTCAGTCTTCACTGTGACAGCTGCTGTGGGCATGGCTGGCTGGCTCCACCTGGGCCACAGCTCTGGGGAACAAACCAGCTGCAGGAGGCCGAGGCCCTGCCCAGGCCTCTGGCTCCCCACCCTGGCTCTATCAGGCTGTCTGAGGCCTGCAGGGGCTGAACCCATCCTCACCTGATGCCCACAGGCTGGTTTCATCCAGGGCTTGGGGAAAGGGCCCTGTACTCCAGGCTGCTTCCCCAAATTGAAGACAAGCCGTGGTCTTATGTTTCCTACAGTTGATCTGAAAGCGTGAATTCTGTGCCTTTTGCATTTTTGTTTTAATTTTTACTGAGGAATATTTTAACTTTATTCCTTTTTTATTATTATTTTTATTTTTTTGGTACAGGGAATTGAACTCAGGTCCTTGCGCTTGCAAGGCAGGCAGCAGAACCACTGAGTAAATCCCTGGCCCTTATTTGTTTTCAGACAGGTTCTTGCTATGTTGCTCAGGCTGGCCTTGAACTCAGGGCAATCCTGCTTCAGTCTCCCAAGTGCTGGGATTGCAGTTGTGTGCCACCATGCCTGGTTTATGATTATTTTTGCAGTGCTGGGGTTGGAATCAGGGCCTCATTCAAGTCAGGCAAACGCTCTGCCACCCCGCGGCTCCCGAGATGACTTTAGAACCAGAAGCAACCCCTCAAAAGTCAGAGTTGCTCCAGCCCCAGCTCTGGGGCACATGTGGGGAGCGCCCCCTGTTGGTCCGCTCTGGGACTCAGCCCCTGAAGAGGCTTCCGCCTTCCAGGCAGGGCCGGGTAGGCTGAGGCAGGAAAGGCTCTGGTTTCTTTCTGCTCACCAGGACCACGGTTGCCCTCGACTGCCCCCACCATTTTTCTGAGGCACATAAGCAGAGGTTCCTGAGAGTGACCAGGCCCTGGTGGGAAGTGAGTGGACAGCCCCATGGTCACGTGCGGACCATGTGCCTGTGCAGCCTCCCCCCAGGGCCCCTGGAGGAGGCCTGCCTGCACTTCGCTGGACACTCTGCCCCTGGGGCTAAGGAAGCGGGGAACAGCCCTCCACAGGACCCTTGGAGGCTTCCTAACCCCTGCCCTCGCATTGCCTTCTGGCCTTATCCCTGACCACACCCTGGCTGCTCATTTCCTGAGGAATAAAACAAAGTAAATAAAATGTGAACGGTGCAATCTGAATTCTTACTGGCATCCTGAGGAAGCTCAGAGGGGACCCTACAGCCCCCACACACCCTACCCTCCTAGCACTGCCCTGTTTTAATTTTCATTTTTTTTTCTTTAACAGTACTGGGGATTGAACCCAGGGCCTTTGTGCTGAACTGCATATTAGCTTTTTATTTTATTTCATTTTTTATTTTGGGACAGGATCTCTCTAAATTGCTAATTTGCCTAGGCTGGGCTCAAATTTGTGATTTTCCTGCCTCAGCCTCCCAGAGTGCCAGGATTATAGACTTATACCACTGTACCTGGCATCCTGTCCTGTCTTTGAGTCTTGTGTTCTTTTTCCTCCCAAAGCCTTCACCACGCAATGAGGCATCCATCTCAGCCTTTTCCTGTTTTCGTGTTTTATAACAACGGCCTGAGATCAGACGCAAGCTGTGGCATTTGGCCCCTGGTACCTTGGTGGGAGATTTACTCCGCTGGTGAGAGCAGCTCTGTGCATGGAAGTTCCCGGTGAGACCTGGCTGTTGTGTGACCGTGGTGGGTACCTGGCCTTTTGCACTGTGGGGTCGTCACAGACACCATTTTCCGGGGCGCAGGGCCTTCCTTCTGGTTTCCTAGTAACACTAGGCCATGCGCCCAGGACAGAAGGGAAGTCCTTCGGCTCCCAGTCCTATGTGCCCGTGGCTCTGCCAGGCTTTTCACTTTCCCAGTCTGGTTTTAGTTTGCATTTAGGTCACGCTAAGGAAATTGAGCAGGGTGTGTTAACCATGTTGGCTCTGTCTCCTGTGAAGTGTCTCTTCACCTCTTTTGCCTGTTTTTACCTGTTTTGGGGGTTTATTTGTTTTGGTAGTGGGGATTGAATTTGGGTCCTCATGCTTGCAAGGCAGGCGGCAGAACCAGTGAGCTAAATCCCAGGCCCTTCACCTGGTGTTTTTAATTAATCTATAGGCTTCTTTTATACAGTTGATATTGTGGTAAGGTATGTTGCAAATATCTCTTCCAGCTCTGTGGCTTATTTTAACTGATTACAGCATCTTCTGATGATCAGTTCTTGTCTTTGATTCCATTTTGGTTAGTGCTCTTTGTTACTTGTTTAGGAAATTTTCAGCCAGGTGTTGCGTGGAACATGCCTTTAATCCCAGCGCTTCAGAAGGCTGAGGCAGGAGGATTGCGAGTTTGAGGCCAGCCTAGGCATTTAAGCAATTTAGCAAGACTTGTCTCAAAATAAAAAAAGGTTGGGGATATAGCTCAATGTAAAGTCTCTAGGTTCAATCTCCAGTACCTAAAACAAAATGAAAAACAAAAAAACCTTATTTTTGAAACAGTCTCATTATATTGCCCAGTTAGGCACCTAAGTTCTGAGCTTGAGCAATCTTCCTGTCTCAGCCTCCCAAGAAGCTAGGACTACAGATGCTGCCACACCAGCTTGCCACAGCAAACTAAAGCCAGCTGTCAGTCCCAATAGCAGCAACCCAGTCTGCATTTTGTTTTTCTTTGTTTTCTGGGACCGGGGATCGAACTCAGGACCTTGCTGAGCTAAATCCCTGGCCTGCCCATTTTGATTGGGAATTCATTATTGTTCTGAAACAGCTTGAGGAAAATTGACATCTCTACAATGTTGAGTGCATTTTCTTTAGTTTGCCAATAGGTTTTACGATTTTGCCATTATGGTTTTGCTCGCCTTTTGTGAAATTTGATTTCTTGATTCTTCATATTTCTTTTGGTCTATTGTGAAATGCATACTTTCTTTATTTCATTTTTTTGTTTGTTTGCTAATAGTATATAAAACATACCTTGCCTTTTTGTTTTTTTGCTTGTTTGTTTCTGGAGACAGGGTCTCCCTGTGTAGTCCAGGCTGCCCTTGAACTCACTAAGTAGCTCAAACTGACCTTAAACTCATGGTGATCCTGCCTCAGCCCCCTGAGTGCTGAGATTACAGGTGTGCACCACCACAACCAGTTTAGCCTTGCATTTTTTTTTTTTTTTTTTTTTTTGGTGCCAGGAATAGAAGTCGGGACCTGGTGCTTGCAAGGCAAGTGGCAAAACCACTGAGCTAAATCCCCAACCCCTAGCCATGCCTTTTAACTGGATGACTTTGTACATTTGTATTTAATGTAACTAAAACTACCAGCTTATTTTATTTTATTTTTATTTGTTCCAGTACTGGGGATTGAACCCAGGGCCTTATGCCTGCCAGACAAGCTCTCTACTTCTGAGCCACAGCCCAGCCTGGGGGAATCTTACTGTCCAGGTGTTTGTGTTTCTCTTCTGAGATTGGGGTTCTACTGTGTTGCCAGGCTGGTCTCAAACTGCTGGAGTGACATGATCCTCCTGCCTCAGCCTTCCAATACAGGGACTGTAGGTGCGTTTTGCCACATCCATCTTCTCTTTCTTTTTCTGTCCTTTTTTCCCATTCTTTTGGATCAAGAAACTTAGGGGAAAAAAAAGGTCATTCCATTTCCCCTTTCCTCCTAGAAAGTCATATGTTCTCTTTCACCCAGACTCCGGCCCTCAGCAGTCTCAGTGCCATGCTTGCCGTGCAGTTACCACTCATGGGAGGACCCACAGATGCCCACCCCTACCCCGATGCCTGAGGGCCGAGGTGGAGCAGAGTGGCAGAGCACTTTGCCCGGTGTAGTGAGGCCCAGGGTTCCACCTGCAGCATGGCTGTGAGGGGCTTAAGTCCCAGATGTGTTTCTGCCCAAGGCCATTTTATAGGCGGTAGCCTCACACGCTTACAGGCCTGAGGGTCAGTGACCCCTGCCGGGCGGGTGACCGCTCCTCCCTGTGCCCATGATCTGTTGGCACAAGGCCTTCAAGTGACCAGGTATCAGCCCAGTTTCATCCACACTCTGTGCCCTTGTAGGAGGAGCCTCTAAAACCACAAGATTCCCTAGTTGTTCCTGGGAATCACCATCGCAGGGCACAGCCTGCTAGCACGGTGTGGGTTAGCGGAGAAACTGCTGTCTGCTCCCAGGACACCGTCCTCACTGGAGCCCCGGCCCCCAGGCGGCCCTTCATCACTTCCTGAGACCAGCTTCCAGATGGTGTGGCTGCGGCAGGAACGTGGGTCCCGGGCACACACCCTGTGCCATACAAGATGGACCCTCGGTCCCAGGCGTTTATGTCATGGATCAGGGTCAGCAAACTGGGACACAAGCTCTTGGGGAGTGTGCTGGCTGGAATGGCAGATGCACGCCTACCTAGATGTGCAGCTGTCCCAGTGAGCACGAAAAGCCCAGTGCGGCCTTTTCTAGGAGAGAAGTAGCGCAGGTGTCTCTTCAGGGGCCAGCAGGCTGGCGGTTTGGCCGTGGCAATAGCTGGATCTGCCTTGGTGATAAGGAGCCTGGCCGTGCTGGCTCAAGAGCAGTCACACCTGACACCATGGCCTCTTGGTTCATGACATCATGATGCGGTGCCAGCTCTGCAGTGGCAGAGGACAGAGGCTGGCTCTGTCTGCCAGGTTGTTTAGATTGCCGTGGTAGACGTCACCAAGCTATGAAGATTCCGCCCCTGTGCTCCACATGCCCCTCCCTCAGACCTCCTCATCCTCCAGCTCCCAGACTGTCATTCTGGGAATGGCCACAGTCCCCAGGGAGCTCCAGCGGTGGGCGTGGGGCCTCCTCACCACCGTCTTCTGGTGCAGCAGCTGTGGGGACACGGGTGGAAGCAGGCCCTTCCCACAGTGTGCCAACAAGCCGGGCTGACCTCCTTCTCCTGCCCCTGAGTCCTGGGACCCTGCACAGTGCGTAACGTTGGGTCTATGCCACCTCCTTCTGTGCCTGCTTCAGCCCAAGCCTGGAGCTGCCACTTCGGGATTACGCCGGACCCACCTGACTTTCTGACTTGGGAGCCAGAACTTGGTTTATGGGCAGGTCTTGCCTTAGAGTCAGTTTTTGTTTTTTGGTGGTTCTGGGGCTCAAACTCAAGACCTTGTGCTTGTGAGGAAGGCATGGGACCATTGAGCTAAAGCCACAGCCCTCTTCTACTTTAAGGCAGGGTCTCATTAAATTGCCTAGGCTGGTCATTAACATGTGACTCACCTGCCTCAGCCTCCTGAGTAGCTGGGATTATAGGTGTGCATTATTATGCCCAGTTGATTTTCTTATATCTTTGTTTCTGCTTTGCTCAGTCATCTGCTCCACCTCCCTCCCTCCCTTTCTTGCCCTAAGCCTTTGCTGATGCCTCTTACATAAGGGCCAGCCCTTGTGGATGCTGGTCAGAAAAGCCATCGGAGAAGTCAGCCTGCAGGAGCCCGCTGGGAGCAGAGGCCCTGGACTCACAGGGGTTTGCTGCTGCGGCTCTGGCTCAGCTTTCTGTGGGTCTGCAGGGACAAGTGGCTCTGCCCTCAGGGACAGTGTGTAGGAAGCTGCTGGCCTGTGTCTTCGGCAGGTGACCCGCCACACCACAGCTGCGGGCCCTCACCTCACCTCGGTGGTGAGGGAGATGCGAACCGAGGCTTCAGCGCCTGGAAAGCTTTATTTAGAGCGAGAGAAAACCAAGGCAGGGAAGGTGAAGCCGACTGCTAACAAAGGGAAGTAGAGGGTTTCCGCTTGAGGGACAGAGGTGCAGGGGCTGAAGAGGTGGACCAGACTGGTGGAGACAAGTGTGCTGGGCGCTGGGATCCAGTTGATCATTAACTCAGGAAGACGCCCGATGACCTGAGGGGTAACTGGGTTCTCCTGGGGCCAGCTCGGTTGGTCCTCCTGTGAGCTGTGCTGGAGTCCAGGGTGACCCAGGGTCAGGGTTAGAGACCTCGGGACTCCCCTGTCCTGGCTTAAGGGGCTGAGGCAGGTGGAGAGTTCAGTAAGAAGCGCATCTGCACCCTAAGTGGCCAAGCGCCTGGATGCAGCCTGGAGGAGGGTTCACTCAGGGCTTTGCTGGTGAGAGTCAGGCTCTCTTTTTCTTCTTCTTCTTCTTTTTTTTTTAGGCTCTTTTGCTTTTACTTACGGGGTGGGGGGGTGCATCTGTAGGTCCAAGTGAAGAGTCATGGTTTTTAGCAGAAACTGCTATTAAGTTCTTGTTTGCCTTGGAAGAGAGCACATCATGCTTTTATTTTTAGTTTATGTTTTTGGTACCGGGGATTGAACTCAGGACCTTGCTCTTGTGAGGCAGTTGAGGTGCCTCTGGGCTACATCTCTGGCCCACATCATACTTGTAATGAGGAACAGGTGAAGGGACCAGAGGTTAGTTTGTTTGTCTTCTATGGTATTTGTTTTTTGAGACAGCCTTACTGTGTAATTCAGGGTAGTTAAGGTTAAACTCACTATGTAGCCCAGGCTGGCCTCAAGCTCACAGTGAGCCTCCTTCCTCAGCCTCCCATGTGCTGGGATTACAGGTGTGACTACCATGCCTGGCTAATGCTTAATTTTAACAAGAAATGGAAGAACTTTCTGTTTTTATGTTATTGTTAACTGAAGTATTTTGTTTGTTTGTTTGTTTGTTTTTTGTTTTTTTGAGACAGGGTCTCTCTCTGTAGTTGAGACTGACCTGGAACTCACTATGTAGCCCAGGCTGGTCTTGAACTCACAGCAATCCTCCTGCCTCAGCCTCCCAAGTGCTGGGATTACAGGCCTGCGCCACCATGCCCGGCTCTGTTATCATTAACTGTTCCAGCCTCTGGTTATACTTTCCTGGTGGGTGTTTAACCAAGTAGGTGATTACAGTTAACACTTATTTATTTATATATTCATTCTGGTACCAGGGATCGAACTCAGGACTTCGTGCTTGACAGGCATGCATGGCACTCCTGAGCTACATTCCTGGCCCTAACCTTTACTTTGGTACTGAAGGTCAGTCAAGGCTCCTACAGGTTACTGAGCATGTGGGAGACTTTTTCCTTCGCCGGTTGTATTGCCTGTCAGGAAGGGCCAGGGTCTTGCAGGTTATGTGGCTCCCCTTGGAGGCTAGAGGACCCTCTCCCCAGGGAGCCTCCTCTTTGCAGAATGCACACCAGCTGGCTCCTGGGCTCTGGGTCTTCAGTTTTTCAGTGCAGAAGTTTGGGGGATCCCTGGAGTTGCAGGCCCCTTTTGAGGGGTCCTGGCAGCCTCTGGAGGGCCAGGGCCCCAATACTGGCATCCTTTTAGCCCTGTCATCGTCTTGGGCTTCGCTCTCTGCGTCTCAGCCGATGAATACCCAGAAGGTGGGTTCTGACGACATTTGAAGTGGAAATTGGCTCTTACTTCTAACCAGTGTAATTCTCTGTGGCTGTCAGGGGACTTTGAAATATGCAATGTGTATGGAAAACAGTTGCCCTTTCATGCCATGCAGTCATCTGTGTTACAAGCTGTGCTTCTGCACAATATTAATAGACAATTGCTACAAAGTTTTACAAGGGACACATAAAATAAAAAATAATGAGCAAGGGCCAGGGATTTAGCTCAGCGGTTCGGTGGCCTGCCTCGCAAACGCAAGGACCCGGGTTCGATCCCCGGTACCACAAAAAACAAAAAACAAAAAATAATGAGCAAGGCAAATCCAGTTAGCATAATAGTCCTGAACCAGGAAACATCCTTAATACATCTAGTTTTGTCACAAGTTGTATCTGAGAATACTTGTTACAGTCCTTTTTCCTTCATTACTGGGGTCCTGGGTATTGAACCCAGTGCCTTCCCACTGAGGCATAGCTCCATGGGACCCACACCTTCTCCATTTTTATTATTTTGGTACTGGGGATGGAATTCAGGACCTTGTGCTTGCCAGGCAGGAGTGGTGCCACTGAGCTACATCTCCCCCACCCTGCTTTTTAAAAAAAGATCTTTCTTTCTTTCTTTCTTTCTTTCTTTATTTCTTTTTAAGAAAATAGGATCTTTCAAGTTGCCATGTTGTCCAGATTGGGCTCAAACTTGTGATCTTCTTGCTTCAGCTTCCCAAAGTGCTGGGATTATAGGCGTGCACCACCATGCCTGGCCCACAGGTACGCTTTCTAGGTGACTAATGCTTGATATTTTAATTATTGGAGTGGCACCGTTTGGAATGTGTTTGAGCACATTTCACTGTTTTTTGCTCAAAGATGACAGTCACAATGTAATTAGGAACAAACAAACATACCTGTAAAAGTCTACTGTTATAAATAACTTTACTTTGGGAAAACCAGTACGGTAAGGCGTTCTCCGAGGCTTAACATCTTGGAACTCAGCTTGGACACTCAGGGAACACAGATTTGAGACTGGTGTCACAGCCATTCATCCTTTTTGTCTTCTTCAATCCTTCCTGTTCCTGAGTTATTTGCATAGGAACAACAGGTTTTGTTAATAACTGTGAACCTCCCCCTTCACTGGCTGGGAGATAAGATAGGGCTAGTCTCTCAGGGACATTTGCCAGGGAATTCAGGGACTCCTAGATGCTTTTTAGGGTTTCCCACGTACTTCCAGGGAGGTGTAAAGCCATGGTCAGATCTCTTAGTCGTTGCATCGTGGGCTGCTAGGCCTACAGCTGTCCTCTCAGAGGTGAGATCCCAGTAGCTCTCTTTTTTTTTTTTTTGGTTTTTTGAGACAGGGTCTCACTATGTAGTTGAGACTGACCTGGAACTCACTATGTAGCCCAGGCTGGTCTCGAACTCGCAGTGATCCTCCTGCCTCAGCCTCCCAAGTGTTGGGATTACAGGCGTGCGGCACCCAATAGCTCTCTTGACCATTATGGGTTTGGGCTTCCCTGGCTTGTTCTGAGGTTGACATTCCCTTCTCCATTGACTGTATGTGCAGAAAGCACATTGGTTTTTCCTAACGGGCCACTGTTAGGCAGCCACAGGCAGCAGCTAAGAACATAGCTTTGTCTTTCGTCCTCCTGACCCTCTCTGCTCCTGCACCTTATCTGAACACTAAGAGGAATTTCCATGAGCCACTTTATGGGGGTCTGTGGCCAGCTATCATCTTCTGCAGCTCTCTCTGTACCCGTGGGACTGATACGGACATGAAATGCCTGGCCAGGAAGACTTGTCCTCTGGGCTGCTGGGGTTTGGGTTAGTTTATTTTATGTTGGTGTGTGTGTGTGTGTGTGTGGTACCAGGGATTGAACTCAGGCCCTTGTGCTTGCGAGGCAGGCAGTAGAACCACTGTGCCAAACGGCCCTGGTTAGTTTATTTCCTAATGGCCTCTACCGATTGCCTGCCCATGAAATGCTACAGGATTTCTCCAGTCTCTTGGCTCACTTCTTGGACCTTGCCATGATGAACAGAGTTATCAGTAGACCTCCCATGCCCTCTGCCATGTTATCTTGTGGTTATGCTGTTCCCTATCTCAGGCGCTGCTCCTTGACTGAACCTTCTACCCAGCATCCTCCTGGGCTCTGCAGGTTGGAAAACATCACGGCCACAGAATCTCTCCTCACTGTGCAGCAGTGTAGTGGCAGTATCTGAACCACCACAGGTCAGGTCAAAGGTCAGAGGAATCCTGTTGCATTCCTCAGTAAAGCGGCTGAGACCCTCTGAGAACTGGCCACAACTCTCTTTACTTATGCCTGAGTGTGTGGTACAGAGGAAGGGACTTGCACCCAGAGTGGGCAGAGCTGGGGGTTGGGTTGGTAGGAAATGTCACTCCCTTGTACCAGCAGGGCTGGGTCCCTCTGGCAGGGCTATGGCAGCAGTGTCCCTTGTATTGCTGGAGTGTCAGGCACCTGGGCTAACCTAGGTGGAGAGGCAGGAGGCCCTTCGGGGGTCCCAGTCTGTTAATGACCAGGAGATGGAGAGAGGGTCTGAGGCTCACTGAAGACCCTCTAATTCTACAGGGCTCTCCATGCACTGGACAAGTCCAAGGGCCTGATCTTGGGATTCTCCCTGAAAGGCGCAGGTTTAAAATGGGGCTGTGCAGGGCAGGGGATTTAGCTCAGTGGTGCTGCCACCTACCTCCAAAGTGCAAGGACCCAAGTTCAATCCCCAGTACCAAAAGAAGGGGGGCGGTGCTTGCAGAATGTCTGGTTCCTCTTTGGGGTGAGGAAAGGCTCCATGAACCCATGCTTTTTCCTCAGTGCTTATCTGCATATCCTGGACGTAAGGAATCTTGCCTCATCTGCCTTTCCTCTTGCAGAACAAATCTAACCATAGAATTACGCTGTAATGGAGGGACCCATTTTTTGGCCACCTTTCCTGGGTCCCCAGCTGAGGCTGAGGCCAGGCTCTGTTACAAAAGAGAATCAGCTTTTTTTTTTCTTTAACCCTTCTTCATTAAATTTGCCCCAGTTTTCCAAAGGGTGTCCTAGTGGTGAGTCCTTTGGAATGTTCCCTGCCGGTCTTGTATTATAGCAGGGATTTTATTAGATGGAAGGCTCTTCCATAGACTAGCAGCAAAAACTCCCCAGACTCACTGGGCCCGGCTGCCTCCTCCTTTTGAGCAGGAGATGAAACCAGAGAGCTAGGCAGCCAAGTCTCAAAGGGAAAAGTCCCCCTTTTTCCTTGTATGAAACAATTGAGATGACCCTCTGGGATGCCTCAGATCTCCAAAATCTGTCTGGCAAATTAAATGTTTATGGAGGCTGCAGGGGTCCCAGGGAGCCTAGAAAGAACAATGATTTAACAACAGACCTAATCAGAAAGGCAGTGAACACAGCAAAAGTAGTCAACCCAAGGGGTGGGGTTTGGGTTGGAGCTGAGCAAAACGCTAGGCAGAGAAGTTCCCACTCCCCAGGCTCCAGGGTTCCCAAGGGTGATGGGCCTTGTGAGCTGTGGGAAAAATGCCCACAGACACCACTGTGACCTTGTCTCTATCCACTGCGTTTTTCTCCTGACCTGAACATCTATTTTTGGGAGCCATGGTCAACTAGATGAGAGCACACTGTTCTCCATGGCCCAGAGTCACCTGTACTTTAACTATTATACCTGTGAGATACATGATCTTTTCACAGTTCCTACTTCCTTTCTGGATTTGGTGTTTCCTGTTGAAATCATCCCAAGCCTCTTATCCTGGGATTTTTCAGGTAAACCCTCAGTTTTACTGGCTGTGTGCATTCCCACCCTTCCTTTTTTTCCTCTGCACAACTCAAGGAAGCTCCAGGTTTTCCAGACCACAGATTCCTCCTAAGCCCTCTGCAACTCTGTGTTCCTTCCTGTCCCCATTTTAAGAGACTCCCCTGTCTCTTGGGGAAGTGGTATGAACCTTTCTGTCCATGACTTCTAAATCTCATTCCCCCTGCATTCATTTTATATTATGCTTTTCCCTGTCACCCTACTGGGAACTGAGCTCTTCTGGGCAGGGGCTTCTTCATTTCATCCCGGTGTGCCTACAGGTTGGAAGAGAGGAGGAGGTAAGGAGCAGAAACCAAGAAATATAAGGAGAGTGCCATAAGGATAATAAGATAGGTTACTGGACATGATCCTATGATTTAATGGAGGGGAATAGAAATGAGACTTGAGGGCCGGGTATTTAGCTCAGTTCGGTGGCCTGCCTTACAAGTGCAAGCACCTGAGTTCAATACCTGGTACCAAACAAAAAAAATTGAGACTCTGGCATGAATTTCAGGCACTCATAAGGCATGTGAGTCTTTGTGGTTTCTACTGAATGAAGATGGAAGATGG
>NW_022974688.1:20106-22259 GCF_012274545.1 Fukomys damarensis
CTTTATGTGTAGTTCACTTCAATCAGCATTATAGTCCCAGGATGCATTCATGTATCCTACAAATGAACCAAATTTATCTTTTTATTTTTTGAGACACTATGGTTTAGCACCACAGAGAAGGAAGGAAGCCAGATATGGGTGTGCATGCCTGAAACTGCAGCACTAGGAAGGCCAAAACAGGAGGATTGTCATGATTTCAAGGTCAGCCTTTGCTACCTAGTGAGTGTGAGGCTAGTCTGGACTATACAGTGAGACCCTGTCTCAAAAATAAATGAAAAGAAGTAACAAAGAGAAAGACAGAAGGAAAGAGAATAATATGTGGAACAGAAAAAAAGATATAAAGGAAAATAGTGAATTTGTAATAAATGTTACAGAGGATATGGAGAAATAGGAAAACTCATATATTGCTGGTGAAAAATGGTAGATGGTATGTCCACTCTTGGAAAGATTATGGCAGTTCCTGAAACTTTTAAGTAAATTATTCTTCTAGGAAAATATAAAAATTTTGAAAATAGATTCTCAATAGTAAAAATGCTAATTAGACAAATTTGATTATTACACATTTCATAAATGTATTTTATTAAGTATTATTGTGGATCAATACTTTCCAAAAAAATCTAAAAAACATTTTCACAACTACCTACCTCACAACACAATTAATTGTACCTAAAGTAAGAAAAGCACATGTATGGCGAGCCATTATGGTGAGCCTTGACACAGGCCTAGCCATGATTCAACTTTGAGTCACCTCGCCGGCATGGATGTGCTCTCGCCCATAGCCACGGGCGAGTTCAGCTGGTAGCAGATGTAACCCATAATGGTTATTGTTTCCCTCTGGAATGTGTGGGCGGTACTCTCGCTCCGGTGCAGCCCTCCCTCCTGTGCAGCCCTCGCTCCCATGCAGCTGGAGGGTATAAAAGGAAGAGGTTCTGAGAGCGGGAGCAGGAGCAGGCAACGTGAGAAGAAAAGTGCCTCTCGTCTCTCTGTCCTCGTCCTTTCAGGTTTAGGACCTGCTGGCAGGATCCTGACGTCGCGGCTCGCAACACCAATTCTATCCCTGGTACCAGAAAAAAAAAAAAAAAGCAAAAAGAAATAGGGAGGGAACACACAAACAGTAGCAGACAACAGCTGGAGAGAAGCAGGAGGGAGCCCGAGAAATTCAGAACCCTTGCTTGGTGAAAGATGTGTCCGAGGTTTTTAAGGAAAGAAACGCTACACCAAACCAGTGACCAGGACAGTCCCGGGCCCTACTTTCCAATTAGAGGTACCAGTAAGATTTCCCCGATACTTCATGGCCCAACCAGACCTCGTAGGTCGCTTTCTTGGCCTTGGTCTCTCAGGTATGCCCCCTTTGGCTTGAGGGGCCACTTGGTTTCTATGAGAAGACTGGGGTTAACCCACAAGGCAGGCGCTGTTGGAACCCCATGACCCGATACTTAGGGCAATGGAGACTTCTGGGCGTAGCTGAAGGTCCTTGCAAGTCTACCCCTGGTGTCCTCAGGTTGGAACAGGTGAGGCAAATGAGGGTTAATACACCTTGTCAAACAGACACTCCCTGAGTAATGAGCGTGCTTATCACTGAGCTGAGCTGGGATTCCGCCCCAAGTTTTCAGGCAATGAAGGAGACTCCAGCAATGAAGGCACAGAGGCTAAGATTTTCCCTGATTTTAGTCACTAGCTGCACACCTGCAGTTCCAGTCTAGGTCCCTGTTACAGGGCTTGTCAAACAGCATCAGCAGGTTGGGCCCCGACACCCGGCAGCCGAGTCTTATCAGGGCCCGCAGGCCCCGCCGTCCAGACCCCACCCTAATCGCCTGCCCCAAGGCAGCCCAGGGGCCCGGGCCGTTCGCCGATCTGAGCGAGGCGGAAGCGAGAGGCCAGGCTCCAGCGCGCATCCGAGCCGGGCGGCAGCGGCAGAGAGAGGACCCAGCTGGACCAGAACAGGGCGATCGCGCCAACGCCTAGTACAACCTAGGGCGGCTGCGGAAGCACCGCCCTCTGGACGAAGCACAACCCGTGGAGCCACGCCCATTCACTCATTGAATAGCCAATCGCAGAGCTTGATGCTGACGGCGGCGGCATGCGGCAAACCAATGAGACGGTGATTTGTTGGGCTGCCCGCCGCAGGCCGCACCCAGCCGGGGCGGTGGGGG
>NW_022974688.1:22517-25000 GCF_012274545.1 Fukomys damarensis
TGGGCGTCGGGGTCCATGTGCCCAGCTCGTCCCGGCCAGACGCGGAGTCCGCGCAGTGCTGGGGGCGCCGTGCGAATCCGAGCGCGGCGACTGCGGGGCTTCTGTGCAGACGCATCTGCTTAAAAACTGCCTTTTCTGCCCTGAGAGAAAGCCACAACCGCGCTCCAATGGCAATAAGATGTTCCTGGAACTTTATTAGAGGTGGGCTGTTGGTCATCGTGGCCTTTCCGTTTTTAAAATGTTACAGAACCTCTTATTTTTTTTATTATTTTAATACTTACCCTTGTAATTAGTACCTCAGGGTATTCGGTAGGTGACTTTTGCTCTTTTGATGCATACTCACTATGAAATCAATACTTGAATTCATCTGAAACTGTTGCTGGTTTGACTGTATGGTTTTGTGCTTAAAGCTACAAAAAGCAATTGTCATAGTTCCCAAAGACCAAAAACATAACTGATGGCTGGTAAGTTATTTTAGAGAAATCGTGTTAGAAATTGATTGCAGTCTTTTTTTTTTTGTACTGGGGATCGAACTCGGGTCCTTGTGCTTGCGAGGCAGGTGGCCGAACCACTGAGCTAAATCCCTGGGCCGGTTGCAGTCTTAATGATGGGCAGAAACACAAGCATGAATGATCCAGTCTGACTCTTGGAAAACGCAATTATGAAAACAAGCTAGGCCTGTGAGTAGGAAGGAGTTCAACAGGGACCAGTAGGGGAGGACATTTCAGGCCGAGGGTGGACTGCAGAAATTGCAGTGTTTAATTAATGGTCGAAGCCAGTGATGTACACCCTCCACGCCCCCGCCCCCCGTACTGGGGCTCGAACTCATATCTGGTTCGAACTTCACCCTGAGCTACAGCCTCAGTCCCCCCGCCCTGAGTCTCACTAAATTGCTAAATTGCCCAGGCTGGGCTCAAACTAACCTCATGCTTCAGCCTCCCAGAGGCTGGGATTGCAGGCCTGGCAGTTTTGAAAATCCAGAATTTTAATACATCCCTTTATTTCTTTGAGGCAAACTAGAATAGTAGTTGTTTTTAAAGGAAGTGGATGATTTTAACTGGCAAAACTGCTTTTCAGATTTTTGATGTGGTTGACAGCCATGCAGCTTGTATGATTTGTTAGTTTACTGTTTGTGGTGTGCAGATTTGAGCTTTAAAGTCAGAGTCTGTGAGTGATGTTAACCTTAATTCTACCCAACCTCCAAGCTGTGGGGTAGTTTCTTTTCTAAAATATATGTTTATATAAGTGATCATTTTTTACTTGAACTCTTTTGACGTTATCTGATACAGTACTGGTAAGTTTTCTTGTTTATTTGTTTTTTTGCTTTTTGCATTGCTGGGGATTGAATTATAGCCTTGTGCATGCTGGGCAAGTGCTGAATCGCTGAGTAACATTTCTAGCCCACGCTTTTGGCATTTAGCTTTTTTATTGATTTTACTGAAAAAATTGTTCCTTTATATGACTGTTAGTTTTTAGCTCTTTCCTGTAGTCATTATTGGATGAGAAATGTAAGGTATTTTTATGATATTGAAACTTGGAGTTTAAGTTGATTGTCCTCCCGTCCATGTTGGACTCTTCACCTGCATGTGCTGAGAGAACAGTGCAGTAAGCCTGTTTTCACTCCTCCAGTTTCTACGGTTACCAACTCATCTGTACCCACAATGCCTGATGTCATGTCATTTTAACTAAAATATCTCGGCCAGGTGTGGTGGCACAGGCAGGTAACCCTAGCACTGTGGGGGCCTGAATGCAGTAGGAGTTTCCAAGTTTGAGCTCAGCCGGGGGAAATGTCTCCAAATGAAAAATGGAAAAAGGGCTGGGATTGTAGTTCAGTGTGAAGGCCCTGGGTTCAATCCACAGTACTACTCCTTGGTTCAGATCTCAGTATGTATTTCTTAATAATTTTAAAACAGGGAACAGAAATACCATTATCAGGAAAAGGAGTGATTCCTTAATAACTTCGAATATCTAGCCAGTGTTAAGATTTTCTTGGTTGTCTCATAATTTTTTATTTTTACATTTGCTTTTCATGAATTTTTTTTTAGCAATTTGAGTTAGGATCTAACTGCTGTCTATACATTGTGACTAGTTGGTTTATTTTATTTATTCATTTTTGAGTCAGGGTCTTGGTAGCTCAGGCTGCCCTTGAACTTGCTATCCTCCCTGCTTCAGTCTCTGGAGTGCTAGGACCACAAGGCATGGCTACCATGTGCACTTTGTGACCACTTAATCTAGAGACTCCCCTGCATCATTTGGGCTCTAATTTATTTACTGATGAAACCTGGTAGCTTCCCCTCAGGAGTAATACAGTACCTAGATTGGACTCCCCTGTGCTGCAGTGTAATGACATGGAATTCACCCAGGTAGTAAAAGATGTGGTCGGACTTAGGTTGGGTTTAGTTTTGGCCAGAAGACTTGACAGGAGGCAGGCAAATGATGATGAGCAACCAGTCTTCTCATTGGGAGCCCTGGTGCTCAGTGCC
>NW_022974689.1:0-4718 GCF_012274545.1 Fukomys damarensis
ATCTGCCAAGGGAATGGTCCCAAGTAACAGCACACATCAGCTTGCTATTGTTTTTTAAGTAAATGAATGATTACATATACTGACTTAAAATGGTTTTGTCATCTCAGTTTTTAAATGTGACTAAATTATTTTTAAAATTATGATTTTGTAAAATAGTGGTATGTAAAAATATTTGTTTAAGAATATCACCCTATTTTTAATATTCTATAATCAGAAAAACATTTAATATTTTTAAAAGCAACCTTATTTTAGATGATCAGTAAATGAGTTTTCAGTGAAACTGGCAAAATATTTTTATAGTTGCAAGCATACCTTAGGATCCTTTCCAAGGGTCTTGAATAATAATAATTTAATATTTTGCTCCCCACAGCCCTTGCAGAATAACAGTATTCATAAAAAGAATAAAATGCTATAAAATACACTCTGAAGAATCCCACTAGTTTAGGCAGATGATTTGAAAAAGCCCTCTTTCTCCCATTTCTTTCTCCAATGCTAACAACCAAATAGACAAATAGCTACATCGTTGGAAGATTTCCTTCCTTCCTTTCTCCCTTGGTTCAACGTTCTTGGAAAACTGACTTTGCTGGGTAAAATCATGTGCCATGGCATCTAGTTCTCCTCTAGAGTCCAAGTTCCCTGTTTCTGCATTCAAGAACGATGTAAGGTGTGTGTGTGTGTGTGTGTGTGTGTGTGTGTAACTCATTGGATTCTGATAATGACTGATAATTTAGTTTATAAAATATGATTGAAGGATGTGTGGAGCGGGCTGTTTTTCCCATGCGTTATTCGCATAGCCGGGTAGTTTAAGTCATCTGTGGACTTTACACTTCCAGCTCCTTCCCCGTCTCCTCTGGGATAGGACAGGGTCACAGCACAGCTCGCCTCCAGGGTGTGACAGAGACAGTTCGTCCTGTTAACTTACCATAGCTCTCCATCCATTTGTAGTTTATTAAGTATAGCACGCTATAATAAACTTTTAAACCACAGTTTTTTTCATTCCAGTGGTAGTCAAGTCTGTCAATGCCCTTCTACCTCCAGAAAGCTTCCTTTGGACTTTAAAGCTATGAAGAGCTTTATGTCCTTAACTCTCCCTACAGAACTTCCACTGATCTCATCACTGGCCCTCAAATTGAACAGCCAAATTGTTTGATCTTTGTTTAACTCTTCCAAGGCAGTTCTGGGAATGGGCAGCTGCATTGTCTTGTCTCCTTTATGTTCTTTATGATTTGGTAACAGAGTATACATCGACGCATGAATTTTAGACCCAGCCATTATTTTAGGCAAGTGGTTCTTCCATCTCATCTGGCACAAGAAATCTAGCTCCCCTGAAACTCAGTTCCTCCCCTTTCAATGCGAGCATTTCCATTATCAATCTTTAGATTTTGCAGGTCGAATTAGCCAGTACTCAATGGGTCTCAAGCACAAATTTTCTTTTATTTTGCTTTCCCTCACATACTTTTACACTGTTTAGGTGCCTCATATACAATGAAAAAAAAAGAAACAAGTATACTGAAAATGTAATACAAAAAAGAAAGTTATTAACATTCCAGACACAGTTATTGTTATTTATTTATTCTGTGAGGCTTTGAACTGAACTACAAGAGAAACAGAAAATACTTAGTATTTACTTGGCATTACTCTGCAGTGCTCTAAGCCTTTGATTCCAATAAGGACATAGTGAATACTTTATTGACTGTATTTTACAAAAAGAAAAGCAAATATTACTTATAATTTGATAAAAATCAATTAATACCAAGGATTATCTTTAGACATATATAAATTTTTTATTGTATAGAGACTTGTGATCTTGCTAATGGGACTAAACTGCTGTCAGAATTATTCTAGGGATGTTTCCTTTTTTATCTCTTATATACAAATTATTTGACTCAAAAGGTCAAGGTTGAACTGATATTTTTCTTGCAAACATGAGTTTTTTTTAACTAAACAATATCAAATCTCCTGTGAAATTATTGTATTTCCTTCCTTGCGTACTTTCCCTCCATTGTCATGTCTACCCATTATTTTTAGCCAGGTTTTGTTGGTCAGCTCTTGGTCATTGTGGCAAAATATCTGAGAATAACAATTTAAAGAGGAAAGTTTTACCTTAGCTCACGGTTTCCAATGTCTGAGTCCACGGTCAGCTCCCCGTTGCCGCAGACCTGAGATGACGAAACTACCCTGGCAGAAGAGCACGTTGCCCAGGCACCGGGGAGAGAGGGAAAGAGCAGCGAGGAAGGTGCCAGGGACCAGCTACTGTCTTCAACGCCAGGTCCTCAGGGGCTCCTTTGATAAGTTTCCATTTTATCCCAGGAGTGCCTTCAAATTGTGAAGCCATCGATGAAGTTAGAGTCTGGGTGATCCCATCACTTCCCCAAAGGTCTTTAGGGACCTTCTTGATCCCAACAATTACACGTACTGATGACAGGATCCTCTGATGTTACAGTATCCCAGAGCAGAACAGGCCACACACTTCATGGCTCACTGCGTATTCATTACATACAGAAAAGAAGGCAGGAAGAAAATAAGCCAGCACTCTAATACATTCCCTTCACTTCCCATCATTTGTACTTATTTTCTGTTTTTCTTTTCTGTATAAGGTGCAAGTTGTTTAATTTAATCATCAAGGCCTTTTTTTTAATAGACCCTATGTGGGATGCTGGATATGATCATTACTTCCTTCATGGTCCAAAATTGCATAACAACTGGTACTCACTTCCCCCTCTTTTCCTACGCAGCTGTAATCTCTATGGACTGAGCCTAGTGTTGGGAGTGTTTGTAGATAATGCAGAGAATGCAAAACTGCCTTTGTCATTCTCTCCAAGGCATCTTTCTTTTTATCTTTTTTCTTTTTTACTTTTGTGTGTGGGGCTTGGTATAGAACTCAGGGTCTTGGCATCTGCTAGCCAAGTGCACTAAGCTGTTGCCGATTCTGTTCTGTCTTTTCTTCCTTCTTCCCTCCCTTCTTTCTCTTTCTGTCTTTGCCTCTTTATCTCTTTTTATCTTTTCCTTTTGGTTTGCTGAGACAGGGTCTCTCTAAGTTACCAAGGTTGGCCTCAAACTTGCTAACTTCCTGCCTCAGCCTCACAAGCAGCTGGAATTGCAGGATGTGCCAACAAATCCAACTTCATCTTTCCAATTTTGTATCACATCCAGATGCTGTGATATCTCTTGCTGCGTCCTTAGCCCTTATGGAAACTTTTGTCCATGGATAGGAATTCAGCTTTATATTTCCATGGGGGCACCAGTGCTGAAACGTGCTGGAACACCATCTTGATTATCTACTCTTGCTGTAGTTCCACATTTTCTCGTGTCATTAAAAAGGCTCTGAGAAAATAAGGTGCTGAGATTGGGCAGTGACATTTGTGGGGAATCTGAGAGGTATGTACATCCAGATTCCTCAACAGCTCCTGACAAACGGTCAGTCCCCACTTTGTTTACACAGGAGAACAACTTATATTGCCTGGAGATCATGTAATAAACTCATATGAATCTATTTCCTTGCAAAACTATGCTGATTTTCTTAAATTTTATTTTCATAGGCTTCATTTTACTACCACAGCTCTGGGGGAAGTTTGTACATTTCAAGTCTAAAAAATCCTACATTTCATTATAGTGGGTTCCAAAATCGGGTTTTACAGTTTTCTACTGCCCTGATTAATAATCACTGGTATTCAGTAGATAATCAGTAGGTATCTGTGCAGAATTCAAAACTATCTGTAACTATGTATGTATACACTGTGACGGCTCATTACATAGATACCTTTATATCGTAACATAGAGCACCACCCTCGCTTCCTGGGTTTCTTGAAAGCCTCTTTCCCGAAGTGTCCCCTCCTTCCCACTCAGGTGGCCCCGTCCCATCTGATAAAGACCCCAGTGGATGTGTATAACCACCCAGTATTATTTCTACAGCTTCTAAATGTATAAGTAAAATAGTCTTTCCTAGTGAAGATTGGAATGCTCACATTGGCTTTTTGAGCTCTACAATGAGCAAATATAAGCACAAGGAACACACTTTCCTATGAATATAAAGTGACCAGCACAGCGACTCATCTCAGGTGGCTGTGCAGTCCTCAGGCTGCCTTCCAGCGTGCCAGACACAGGCGCCTTCATTCCTATGGCATCTTTCACTTCATTTGATGGTTTTGCCTCAGAGGGATGCGCCATGGACAGTAACGCTGGCTTTTCCTAAACCATTCAGCTTGACTTCCATTTTCATTTCTTATTTCAAATAAAACAACCGGTTACAGAAAAAAACCCTAAGGTTTCTCTGGATTGAGGCTTCTGGGGCATAACATGATGGCCTCACGAAGCGAAAGGCAAGATGCTGTGTCTAGGACAAAAGAAGTTTATTGAGTGAAGGGTCTTTTAAGCTTCGGAGTCAGCATTAACAGCACCTGAGTTGCATGCTCTGCCAAGTTGAGCAAAGTGCATGGCTGCCACCTATGCGTGCAAGCAACTGAATGAGTCCTATTTGTCGTGTGAGTCTTACAATGCAGAAGATCCAAGTAAGTGTATGGAGCACTTGCAAAAACTTTAATAGAATCACAACAGCGATATACAAAGCAAAGCATCACATCCTTGTGTAGATAACGTTTTCCCTGTGCAGAAATTGCCACTGAGGTGATATCAAGTTCTAATTAACCTCTAGCAGTAAACCAAGAGGCACTGAATGCGAATTCATTGTTGGAGTGCTGGTGTATAAATGTGGGTTTACC
>NW_022974690.1:0-210 GCF_012274545.1 Fukomys damarensis
GGGGCGGGCTTCTGAAGTTGAGGCGGGGCTTGACTCTGCGGGGTCCGGCCCCTGGCTCCTGGCCCCTCGCCCACGGGGTCCTATCTCATATCCTGTCCGGTCCCCCACAGTTCAGTGCGGCCCAACAGACCCCTAAGCATCCAGGAAAGGCGGGCCGCCTTGGTGGCAGAGGCGGCGGTGGCGGCGAAGGCGGCGGTGGCGGCGAAGGCG
>NW_022974690.1:4426-8362 GCF_012274545.1 Fukomys damarensis
CAAAGCAAAGCAAAGCAAAGCAAAGCAAAGCAAAGCAAAGCAAAGCAAAAGCAGACCAGGAAAAAAACCAAAAAGCCTAGACAGTAAATAGAAAGCAGGCTGATAGAGTGAAGCTCTGAAAAGAAAGGTTTCAGCGGTGAATGACACGGTATAAAAACACTCACAGGAGAACAAATATTAATCGTCCTGGAAACCTTTCCCGAAAATCGAAAAGGCATAAGGAAAGACAAAAAGCACTGTAGAACTCCCCCAGTCTACCAGCCCTTCTCTGCAAGGGGGATATATACAAGGTTGACTCTCTGAGAAGTCCGGAAATGCTTTTCGGCCCCACCCCCCGCCCAGAAATACAGTGGCCCTACTGAATCAGTTGTCCTTGTCCTCCTCCTCCTACTCCTTGTGGGCGTCATCATGGTCGTCCTCTTGGCGATCTGATGGGTAAAGCCGGCTTAGGTCGTTCACTGGGCCAAGCTCCTTTGGGCGTTGGCGTCTCCTTACTTAGAGCTCCTCTGTGTTTTCTGAGATGGAGATGGCGGCCCAGCCACCTTTTCCCTGGAGCTGCTCTGTGGGGCTCAACTACACAATCCCTTTTTTTTTTTTTACCAAGTTTAAAAAGGTAAGAGAGACAGATAGAGGGGAGAGAGAGAGAGAGACTAAGTTGTGGTGTGGGGGGAGGAAGAAGGATGAGTAGGAAGATTAAGAGTAGGGCGTGTGTGGAGGCGGGGGAGGCAGGAGACGGGGAAGAGGGGAGAGGACAGAGGAGAAAGGAGAGAGGAAAACTCAAGTCTAAGGAAGAGTGGGGCTCTACTTTGCTCCACTAAACATTAGAGTTACTTATTCATTTTCCTCTTTGGTTCTTTTCTTTCTCACTTTCCTCTCCTTTGTGAGACAACATATCTGGCAACCAGAGTTAAAGCGGGGAGGCTTTACTTAGCTCTCAGTTTGTAGGAGTCTCCTCCAAATAAGGAGTATGACCCAGAGAACCTTAGAACCAAGGCTCTTCTCAGTGACCCAGCCTCTGCTCCGGGGCCTCGCACGCAGCCACCCTCAGAGCAGTCGCCAGGGTCTCTGCTTCTTTCCTGTTCAGCTTTCATGCTTCTTGCTGGGACTCCAGCAGGAGCAGGCTCCTTCCTTCCTCCTGGGGATGCAGTGCTTGTGCCTTTGCCAGTCTCCCTCCTCTGTTCCCTACTCCCAAGATGAAAATTGTGGGCCCCTCACCTACATTTTTTTCCCCTTCTGGTTCCAGCTGGGGCCCTTGCACTGGCAAGGCAGCCCTGGAACCACTGAGCGGAACCCTGGCTCTACCTTTTCTTTTTCACTTAGGTAGAAATGTTCACAAGTGTTCATTGCAGAATTGTTTGGAATTCTCCACATTCGCCTCCCCCTCACCTAACCTCACAGTGAATTCCAGTTACTGCTTTCCCACACCTGATGCACTACTGTTGTGCTCTCTTTGCTCTTTCTTTTTGAAAAGTCGCTTTTCATTAAGAGACACAAAATACATCCCCAAAAAAAGCAGATAAACTGGGTGTATTGCAGATATTCACATGATTTTATTTAATCTCTTCAAATTTTAATGTATTTTTTAAATATTTTCTTTTAATTATATGACCAGAAAAAATGAAATCAGTTACTGAAAATAAATGCCATCCTTGAATTTTAGTGCTTCATTTTGTTTTTTACTTTTTAAAATACATTATTTCTTGGAAAAACTTAACAAAATATTTCTTCACTTCACAGAGCATAAACGTTCTATATAACTCCATTGGCAAATAATGACTAGTAGAATCGTGTTATATCTTCATTTCTTTTTAGTTTTCTTCACGCCTTCTCAGTGTTGTGAAAGGTTTCCAGAACAATTAATATTAGTTCTTCTTTAAATGTTTTTGTAGTTATAATTCACCAATGAAATATTTCTGTTTAGAGCTTCCATTCAGCAGGTTGTTTTCTTTTTTCTTTTCTGTTTTTTGTTGTGTTGTATTTTGTTTTGTTACAGGTGGTACTGGAGATTTTTCCCAGATAAGACCTTCCACAAGGACTGTGCCACTAAGTTCAGAGGCCCAAGATCTCTTTAATTAGAAGTTTAAATCCAGGGATGGTTCAGCTCCGTGGTTCAGCCACCTGCCTCGCAAATGCAAGGACCCCAGTTGGATCCCTGGTCCCCTCACAAAATAGAAGTAGAACTTTAATTTTTACTAGCTGAGATCAGTTTCTTCTTCTTCTTCTTCTTCTTCTTCTTCTTCTTCTTCTTCTTCTTCTTCTTCTTCTTCTTCTTCTTCTTCTTCTTCTTCTTCTTCTTCTTCTTCTTCTTCCTCTTCTTCTTCTTCCTCTTCCTCTTCCTCTTCCACCTCTTCCTCTTCCTCTTCTTCCTCTTCTTCCTCCTCCTCTCCTCTTTCTCCCTCCCCTCTTTTTCTCACTCTCCCTCCCCTTCCATTTCTTCCACTCCTTCTCCTTCTTCTTCTTTCTTCCCTTTTCTTTTCCTTTTTCTTCCTCTTCTTCCATCTCTCCCCCCACCTTTTCTTCATTCTACCTTGTAAATGCCCATTTCTAAGGATTTCTGCATTCCCTTGGGTTCTCCAATATGATCATCTGTGCTTGTTCCTCCTAATTTACAATAATTGATTCAATTTCTGTACCTTCAGTAGTACTACTTACTTTTATTTCTGATTTTGTTCATCTGAAAGCTTTCCTTTTTTTAGAAAAACTATGTCTTCCTCCATATTTTAGGCTGATCTCAAACTCACTATGTAGCCCAGGCTAGCCTCAAACTCACTGGCATCCTCCTGCCTCAGCCTCTGGAGTCCTCAGATTACAGGCGTCCACCACCATGCCCAGCTTTTAAAAAGCATCTTGTTAGACCAGGCTTGGTGGTGCATGCTTGTAATCCCAGCGCTCAGGAGGCTGAGGCAGGAGGATCACTGTGAGTTCCAGACCAATGTGGGCTACATAGTGAGTTCCAGGTCAGTCTCAGCTACATAGTGAGACCCAAAAAAAAAAAAATCTTGTTAATCTACCTCAAGTTTTCTGATCTTTTAAAAATGTATCAATTTTTGGTATATCCATTTTCTTTATTATTGTAATTTGTATACTATTTGATTGAACTCTGCTCTAATCTTCAATAGTTCTGTTTCTGCTGCCTGTGGAATTAGTTTTTCCTTTTTCCTAACTCAAATTTAAAGTCCAGTTGTCAAACATTTTTCTTGCCTTGTTTGTGAAATAAACGTTTATAAGTATAAATTCTTCCTCTGGTACTGCTCCTGCTTCATCTCAGAAATTTGGCTATATTGTGTTTCATTTTTGTTGAAAGTATTTTCTACTTTCCTTTGTGATACTTTTCCTTGGTCAAATAGATGTTAAGAAGGATGCGGTTTAATTTCCACACCTTTCTGGCTTTTCCACTCTTCCTTCTGTTCTGATTTTTACGTTCATGTCACTGTGGGTAGAGAGGATTTCTTTGGCATCTGACTTTTAAAATCTTTGAAATAAACCTGTGTGGGCCTGGGAAAGTAGCTCAGAGGTAGAGCTCACATAGCATGCGCAAGATCCTGGGTTTCGTCTACAACATACAAACACACGCACATGTACCTGCAGTCTCCCACGGCAGACTGCCTCTCCTATTGCACTCCATGGTGCTGCTTCACCCTGTGGGCCTCAGATTGTGTGACATAGACAATGTGAGATTCCAAGGTCACCATCTCTTCTGGTCAGAGGTTGTCTCAGGTAAAAAATTAATGCTCAACGATGGCATTATTTCTAAGAAAAATTTGCTTCATATAACAGGACATGCTAAAATTAACATACACATGGCCATGTCAGGTGAAATTATCAAACAGTAATAACTTAACATATATTTAGCCCAAATAAGTTAATTTTAAAAATCACTGCCATGCAGTATGCTGGCACAATGATTTCTTGAGAAACAAATGGGATAATTATAAA